>NC_042976.1:10476880-10641880 GCF_901001165.1 Salmo trutta | reverse complement strand
TAGACAAAATGACCTAGCGGAGACCTGGATGGCCGGACAAATCAACGTAAAATATTCATGTAAGAAATGGTCTGACATCAAACTCTTGGTTCAGACCTTTAGGAGACATGGTGGACAAACAGTGAATCAAATCCTATTCTTTTCTCAGTAATAGATTATCAGTGTCCCCCCCTTCTAGGAGTCTTTTTTAATTTTTCAAATTGAATATATAAAACAAACAATATACTTGCAGTAAAGACGCTCTGTCATTTAACAGACTCCCATCCAGAGCAACACAGACTCTAGGAGTCTTAACATGTTGGTTACCAATGTATCTCAGAAAGCTGACGTAATGACGGGCCTCCATGACATGCGCGGCCACTGTGTTTCTCTGGTCAAGGGTCCCGGTCATTACTCCTGTGTTCTGCTATTCTTGTTTTCAGAGCTCGTTTAGTTTTTTCTTCCTACATTGTTTCATTTTTTTCCTAAATAGCACAAACACACCTATTCAGGAATGCCAGTTTTTTTGTAGAATATGTGATGATACCCTTAATCTTAATGGTCTTGCCCGTGATGTGGTGAATGAACATTGTGCATTTGTTGGTAAAGTTACACTGGATATATTGGCCATATCTGTAGTTACCATCCGGCACATTGTCCAGGAAGGTGCTACGTGGCACTGGTGTAAGATCAGGCCTCACCACCATTGGACTGATGTTTGGGGTGCGTCGAAAAAAACTACCAGCGGGGGTCCTTTAGACGTCTTTTCCAGTTGTGGGTCAGCGCTCCAGATGTGCCAGTGTTTTTTAATGATGTGATCGAACTGTTTGCCAAGTCTTTGCGCCGTGAGACATCCTCTCCTTTCTGAACATACCATATCAATGCCCTTATGAAGGAAGCATTAATGAAATGATGAAGCAGCCAACAACTCACTCTGAGGAGTTTGTGTCTAAAACAGAACAGAAACACAAACAGCTCCCAGCATGAACAGTATGCCACTTTATGAACTGTGGAAATAATCAATACTTAACCTTGCAATTGCATTTTATTACATTTTAGCTAGGGGATAGCCATGTTGTGCGTGGGTGGATAAGACTTTATAGAAACAAAGACAATCTCCTCACAGAGTCCCACAGTTTATGTACAGTATGCTCGTACCCTGCATACTGTATATATAGAATTACACATATCACCACTGATTTTAAAAGCTTTTAGGAAGCAGGTGTTATAAAACTGAAGATTTTGTTTTTTACATAAATGCATATGCAGTATATGAAGAATAGTTGTTCAAGGAATGTGCATCATGTGACATACAGGTCAACAGACAAGTGTCATCCTTCCTCTGCATCTTCCTTTGCATCTGCTGGCCTAGAGACACCTGCCAGAGCGCTCACACAGGACAGATGGCAGAGAGACACCTGCCGGAGCGCTCACACAGGACAGATGGCCTAGAGACACCTGCCAGAGCGCTCACACTAGACAGACGGCCTAGAGACGCCTGCCAGAGCGCTCACACTAGACAGACGGCCTAGAGACACCTGCCAGAACGCTCACACTAGACAGATGGCCTAGAGACACCTGCCAGAGCGCTCACACAGGACAGATGGCATAGAGACACCTGCCAGAGCGCTCACACAGGACAGACGGCCTAGAGACACCTGCCGGAGCGCTCACACAGGACAGACGGCCTAGAGACACCTGCCAGAGCGCTCACACTAGACAGACGGCCTAGAGACACCTGCCGGAGCGCTCACACTAGACAGACGGCCTAGAGACACCTGCCAGAGCGCTCACACTAGACAGACGGCCTAGAGACACCTGCCAGAGCGCTCACACTAGACAGACGGCCTAGAGACACCTGCCAGAGCGCTCACACTAGACAGACGGCCTAGAGACACCTGCCAGAGCGCTCACACTAGACAGATGGCCTAGAGACACCTGTCGGAGCGCTCACACAGGACAGATGGCCTAGAGACACCTGTCGGAGCGCTCACACAGGACAGACGGCCTAGAGACACCTGCCAGAGCGCTCACACAGGACAGATGGCCTAGAGACACCTGCCAGAGCGCTCACACAGGACTGATGGCATAGAGACACCTGTCGGAGCCCTCACACAAGACAGCGGGCCTAGAGACACCTGCCGGAGCACTCACACAGGGCAGATGGCCTAGAGACACCTGTCGGAGCGCTCACACTAGACAGATGCCCTAGAGACACCTGTCGGAGCACTCACACAGGACAGACGGCCTAGAGACACCTGTCGGAGCGCTCACACTAGACAGACGGCCTAGAGACACCTGTCGGAGCGCTCACACAGGACAGATGGCCTAGAGACACCTGTCGGAGCGCTCACACAGGACAGACGGCCTAGAGACACCTGTCGGAGCCCCCACCCGGGACAGATGCCCTAGAGACACCTGTCGGAGCGCTCACACAGGACAGACGGCCTAGAGACACCTGCCGGAGCGCTCACACAGGACAGACGGCCTAGAGACACCTGTCGGAGCGCTCACACAGGACAGATGGCCTAGAGACACCTGTCGGAGCGCTCACACAGGACAGACGGCCTAGAGACACCTGTCGGAGCGCTCACACAGGACAGATGGCCTAGAGACACCTGTCGGAGCCCCCACCCGGGACAGATGCCCTAGAGACACCTGCCGGAGCGCTCACACAGGACATATGGCCTTGAGACACCTGCCGGAGCGCTAACACAGGACAGCGGGCCTAGAGACGCCTGTCGGAGCCCCCAGGACCCCCCCCCCGTACCTCTTGTTGTCTTTAGAGTCAAACTTACCCCGAGCTAGGAGGTCAGTGGTGACCATGGCGACCCAATAGAGCAGGGAGGTCCCTGGGCATCACAGGCATGACATTGTGGGAAAAGAGAGACGGCCACTGTTCATGGCCGCTGGTCACAGCTGTGCACTGCGAGACCAGGGACAACTGACAACATATATCAATGTGGACGCTGTACGGATCTCCCTCAGGCCTAAGGCTTAAAGAGGCTCAGTGTTTAAGTTTGTGCATCTCGCTAAAAGTAACCATAAATCACAGAGATGTGCTGCGGCTTTAATTCGTTTGACTCTAAGCCTAACCCATGAGGGAAGAGAGGATGCAAATGAAGGCAGCATCACTAGAGTTGTTTGAGTTATTATATTGGTTCATGGAAGTCAGTACAAACAGCCTGAGGATGAACCAAGAAGATGAGGCAAGTGACTGTATGATACGTTGCATTGGTTGTATACAATATTACAGAAATCAACAGGAAGTTGGGTCTCTCAGAGCGATGGTTTACAGCGGAGATCCCAGCACCTCCTCAAGGTTAGGATTAAGACCATTCATTGACGCCGATGAACATTTGCCTCCACTGACCCACCGGATGAATGGCCTGTAAGAAGCCCGAAACCATTAGAAGCTGCTGATTGTTCCAGGCACAGTATGCAGCTCCTCTCCTGTGTGACCATCTCATGTTTACTTCCCATGCTATTTTCCTCAACACTTGTCCTAGCATGGTCCATGAGTGACCTTCTTGAACTCAACAACTAGGCCAAAGCAAAACTTTAAGAAAGATCTTTACTTTTCTTTCTGATATTCTACATGTTCTAAATTAATGAAATGATATTGATCCTTTAGAAAAACACATGTGAATAAGGATAATAATAAAAAATGTAATCAATCATTTTAGGACATTTGTACATTATGATGTCCATTCAAATGATTTTGAGGACACCCTTGGATACTAAAGCATTGCATTTTTGTTAAAGCAGCACAAGTGTCAAATCTCGTCACAGGAAGCTGGATAGTCCCAAAGGCTTTCCTGTTGTTTCAACATCCTGCTGTGATTTAGTCTTATATTCCTGAGAAGAAAATACACATCTCAAAGAGACAAATCAACGTGTTTTTTAAAAGGGCAGAACAGATAATGATTTGATCCTCTTCTCGTCCCCAGAGGAGGTGATTTGGATCTGAAAGGATAGAGGAATGAGGACAGAGGAGAACCACAGGCAGTTGTGAATGTGCGTTTGATTTCATAAGTGAAGGGGATCTGTGGCGACACAGTGGGCTGCTTGTGGAGGTTTGGCCCAGATGTGACCCTTTCAGATATCACCGATCAATGACGCCCTGTTCACTGGGTCTGGTCTGAGTGGGCTCTTTTTGTTCTGGGACGGAGACACTGAGGGGCCCTGATCCCCACCTCACCCCAGGGGATAACACACAGCCTTAAGAGACCAGACCAGACAGGGCCCCGGAGTGCCAGCAGCACAAGGCTAAAACAGGAAAGATGAAGCACCATAACAGATCGTTGTGAAGGGCTCTCTGCTCTCTCTGACTGGAAATTGACTATAGCAAATAACTAGTCTACACATGACCACAGGGGATTTTATTTTCTATTTTAAATTATATCATGGACAGGAATACAACAACTACATTCCTATAGCATCTTCAAGTTTCTACATCTACAACTTTCTAGGAATACACTGGTAGTGAGGGAAGGAATACCCTGCTGGTGAGGGAAGGAATACCCTGCTGGTGAGGGAAGGAATACCCTGCTGGTGAGGGAAGGAATACACTGGTAGTGAGGGAAGGAATACCCTGCTGGTGAGGGAAGGAATACCCTGCTGGTGAGGTAAGGAATACCCTGCTGGTGAGGGAAGGAATACCCTGCTGGTGAGGGAAGGTATACCCTGCTGGTGAGGGAAGGAATACCCTGCTAGTGAGGGAAGGAATACCCTGCTGGTGAGGGAAGGAATACCCTGCTGGTGAGGGAAGGAATACACTGGTAGTGAGGGAAGGAATACCCTGCTGGTGAGGGAAGGAATACCCTGCTAGTGAGGGAAGGAATACCCTGCTGGTGAGGGAAGGAATACCCTGCTAGTGAGGGAAGGAATACCCTGCTGGTGAGGGAAGGAATACCCTGCTGGTGAGGGAAGGTATACCCTGCTGGTGAGGGAAGGAATACCCTGCTGGTGAGGGAAGGAATACCCTGCTGGTGAGGGAAGGAATACCCTGCTGGTGAGGGAAGGAATACCCTGCTGGTGAGGGAAGGAATACCCTGCTGGTGAGGGAAGGAATACCCTGCTGGTGAGGGAAGGAATACCCTGCTGGTGAGGGAAGGTATACCCTGCTGGTGAGGGAAGGAATACACTGGTAGTGAGGGAAGGAATACCCTGCTGGTGAGGGAAGGAATACCCTGCTAGTGAGGGAAGGAATACCCTGCTGGTGAGGGAAGGAATACCCTGCTGGTGAGAGAAGGAATACCCTGCTGGTGAGGGAAGGAATACCCTGCTGGTGAGGTAAGGAATACCCTGCTGGTGAGGGAAGGAATACCCTGCTGGTGAGGGAAGGAATACCCTGCTGGTGAGGGAAGGAATACCCTGCTGGTGAGGGAAGGAATACACTGGTAGTGAGGGAAGGAATACCCTGCTGGTGAGGGAAGGAATATCCTGCTGGTGAGGGAAGGAATACCCTGCTGGTGAGGGAAGGAATACACTGGTAGTGAGGGAAGGAATACCCTGCTGGTGAGGGAAGGTATACCCTGCTGGTGCCCTATTAATGACGGAAGGAATACACTGGTAGTGAGGAAAGGAATACCCTGCTGGTGAGGGAAGGTATACCCTGCTGGTGCCCTATTAATGATGGAAGGAATACACTGGTAGTGAGGAAGGAATACCCAGCTAGTGAGGGAAGGAAGGAATACCCTGTTAGTGATGGAAGGAATACTCTGCTTGTGAGGGAAGGAATACCCTGCTAGTAAATCAAATCAAATCACATTTATTTATATAGCCCTTCTTACATCAGCTGATATCTGAAAGTGCTGTACAGAAACCCAGCCTAAAACCCCAAACAGCAAGCAATGCAGGTGTAGAAGCAGTGAGGGAAGGAATACCCTGCTAGTGAAGGAAGGAATACCCTGCTAGTGAGGGAAGGAATACCCTGCAAGTGAGGGAAGGAATATCCTGCTAGTGAGGGAAGGAAGGAATACCCTGCTAGTGAGGGAAGGAATACCCTGCTAGTGAGGGAAGGAATACCCTGCTAGTGAGGGAAGGAATATCCTGCTAGTGAGGGAAGGAATACCCTGCTAGTGAGGGAAGGAATACCCTGCTGGTGAGGGAAGGAATACCCTGCTGGTGAGGGAAGGAATACCCTGCTAGTGAGGGAAGGAATACCCTGCTGGTGAGGGAAGGAATACCCTGCTGGTGAGGGAAGGAATATCCTGCTAGTGAGGGAAGGAAGGAATGCCCTGCTAGTGAGGGAAGGAAGGAATGCCCTGCTAGTGAGGGAAGGAAGGAATACCCTGTTAGTGAAGGAAGGGAGGAATACCCTGTTAGTGAAGGAAGGGTATTTGAGAATACTTCAAGATATATAAACAGAATAATTTAAGCCGACGCATTCAGCTTCCCACGATATATGGCAATTTGCTGACAAGATTTGGCAGAGTGGGTTAGTGTGGGCCTGTAATGCTGACAGATAGACGCTATAATGGGGGAATCTCTATTTCCCAGCACTCATTTAAAATAGCAGAGGAAACGGTAAGCTAAAGTGAATGCTCAGTTAGTGTCTTAATTAGTAACACACAGATTATATAGAAACCACTTATCTAACCCTTTAAACGGCATGGTCGCTAACCTAGTGATGACCCTAGTAAATTCTACACAATGGCCTGAGCATGTGGGAATAGCATGGCTAGTGTCTGGTTAGCAATCAGGTCTGTGGCAGGTTACCTTACCCACAAGCTGACCCTGTGGGACCAGTGCTGAGCTAACACCACCTGATGTCTCCCAACACCGGCCCTGTGTGTGTGTGTGTGTGTGTGTGTGTGTGTGTGTGTGTTTGTGTGTGTGTGTGTGTGTGTGTGTGTGTGTGTGTGTGTGTGTGTGTGCGTGCGTCTATGCACATGTCCCATTGGACATTAAATGCTACCATTGTTGACTGAAATCAAATATTTACTTTATAACTGTGTGACAAATTCATTCTAAAGGCGTGTTAGGAGCTCCTGTAACATCACAAGCTGTAAACATACAAGATCCGGCAGAATACCATTTTACTGAGTGTGTAAGCCTAAGTGTGCTTTGTACTATATACCCTTTCCTGGTATCTTACGTTCCAACGTTGGAACCAGCTTCCCCCAGCAGAGTCCCTGCCCATCTTCCGAAAGTACCTGAAACCCTACCTCTTCAAAGAGTATCTCCCTCCCTCCCTCCCTCCCTCCCTCCCTCCCTCCCTCCCTCCCTCCCTCCCTCCCTCCCTCCCTCCCTCCTATCCTCCTCTTCTCCTGACAGAAGCCTGAGGCCTTGTAATAAACATCAAAGATCCATCCCAGACAAGACTCAGTGTGAAATCACATGACTCTTCTTTGCAGACAGTACAACTCTTCAACACAATTCTGACTTTGTTGATGAAATGTAGTTATACAAATAATATACCATATATCCTGTACTGTAGTTCATCTGTCATATTGAGTATCGCTTGTGCCAAAGCACAAGTATGCATTACAGTTCAGTAATTACAGAGTTATTACATAGGTATAAGAGTAACTTAATGTACATTTTGCAATTTTAATATGCCAAGAAAAATATTGATTGATGGAACGAATCATGTAGGCTTTTCATATTCAAATCATTTTCATCAATACTCATTTTGTACATTTTGTTGATTTCAACCACAGGTAAAGACACAAGAAACCACAGTGGAGTTCTTCGGCTCTCAGCATGTTGTCTTCATCATTTCAACAATCAGGAGGGAAGACAGATCAAGGAAACATAACTATGTCTAATAACTGGACGAGATTTGATCAAACTGCCCTAATTAGAGCATTACAGTGAGCAACCTACCGACTGCGTACTCATTTGCATCCAGCCTGTGTCTCTCTGGTTGGCTGCAACCTTTAATGAGAGGAAAACATTAGAATCGTTCAGGAGACTGCTTCACCTTGCTGCTCTACATCTGAGTCAGGTTAACAACAACACAGAGGTTTATTCAATAACTGTTGATTCAACATGACAGAGTGCTTATGTGGTACAGCTCTAGTTGTTCGGCTGGAAAAGTTGAGGGAGCATGGGAATGGGACTTGTGCAGAGCCGGAAGTGAACGTCAACATTAAACACAATAATTCATACGTCACTATGGCTAAAGTTCACTGCCTCCGCTGCGTTCTACAGCTGTAACACGGAAAGTCTTGATCAATCAAATCAATCAAAGTTATTTCTAAAGCCCTTTTTACATCAGCAGATGTCACAAAGTGCTTATACAGAAACCCAGCCTATAAAGCCCAAACAGCGAGCAATGCAGATGTAGAAGCAGTGAGGAACTTGGTCTGTTATGAATTATAAGTCAGATGCAGCTCACTGACAAGGATTCTAGACGCTATTAAATGGATTCAGTACTCTTGGTATTATTTCCCCTGGTTTGGGTTCATTTGGAGGTCATGGATGAGCAGCTATACCAGAGCACTCATTCCAGGAGAGGAGAGCACTATTGTCCTGGCAAGATCCTCGAAGCACCCATTCATTCTGTCCTCTCATCCTGTAGTCTATTGTATTAGAGAAGATGAGGTAATGGCGTTATCCAAGCCAAGGTGTGTGTTTGTATTCATGTTTTCTATTTCTCCATTTTCAGCTTTTGTAGCGCACTCCTGATATAAATAGTTGATTTCCCTCAACAGGTGAAACTCTCAATGTCATTGGGACACACACATCTGTTCAGGTATTTGCCATATTGCCATTTCAACGTTTCTTCTCTCTGGCTACGTGAGACTTTCAACATTTCCTTCTTTGTGTTATTTTATTTGTCTGTGTCCAATCATAACGTTTTCAACTTCCTTATATTTATTTTCCAGCTCAGATGATAGCCTCCGTTTCTCAGAGTCCCTGAAGCAGAGCTCTCTGCACTACGGTTTCTGCCTTGCGCGATGGAACGTGTTATACTGTTATACTGAAGCCTTTCCTCCCCTCTCCTCTCCTCTGTTTCCCTCTCTGCTGACCCAGCAGTCTAACTAACAGTATGAAGTGGAGTGCCTGTATGGTACGTGTGGAACACCAGTGTCAGCCCCTCCTGTCTCCACATGACAGGGCTCGGCCATGTATTGACAGCCAGCTGTATAGTCTGCTGACAGGCTCACAGCGGGGACAAATGGGCTGGGGGAAAAAGCTGTGTCTAAATCAGTCGTTTGGCCCAGTCATATCAGAGTGGCAGACTCAAGAGGTCCCTGGCAGCAGGGCCTAGGGGTATGTCCTATTGGAGCAGAGGATGAGGTGGAGCAGTAATAACATCAAATTCACTTTTGACCATATTCTATTTTTAGAGCATTGTTAATTTGTTAAATAACTGGTCATCTTCGACCTTTGCATTGAGTTGTGTGTGCATCTGTGTGTGTATGTGTGTGTATGTAGATGGACAGAGAGAGAGAGAGAAAGAGAGAGAGAGAGAGTTTACAAGTGCTTTCCCAGGGGTCCAGATAAAGCAAGAGACATGTGAAGAGTTCATGCAGTTGGTAACAGGAAACTACGAGTGAAAGAAAGAAAGAAGGGGAAAAAAAGCTCTGGTCTGATGACCCCAGAAGTGAGGCAGAGTGTGTGTCCTTTTTTACGAGGTAATTATCACTGATGATAGCTAGGGCATGCGGGGTGGCATCAAACATAACTCACTGGAGAAAGTGACAGGGGAAGGGAGCCAATCGGAGCTCTTCAGATGCTCATCCAGCTCAGCGAACACTCGGCTGTTATGTAAACCTTGGTCTGTTTCTTCCCTGGGCTCAGATGATAAAGTAAAGGAATGAGCCATTAGGCTGTGTCATGTCCCTGGTCTTTGTCTGAACAGTCCAGAGCAACACCTAAGGAGCTGCTAAGCCATCAGAGTGGGAGCAGACATGGGATAACGTCATTTGGAATGAAACACTGTTGAGGGGGAGACATTTTGTTTCAGATAATGGGTCTGGAAATGCAGGGCAGTACTCCACATAAACATTAGTCGGATTCCTGTCCAACAGCGGATGTAACGCTGTGTTCTGTGGTTGAGGGATTAAGGCCTGGAGTAAAAAAACACCACAACCAGTTTATCTCTTTCAGAGAAAGATGACGGTTTGGAATATCCAAGCCTTCCCTGTTGTCAGTCAAATTAGTAATTTCACTGTTGTTCATACTTTCAACAGCATGTTTTGTACATGCAGCATCTATGTAGGGTACACAAAAAGCATGGACTGTGGATTTCTGTGAAGTTGATACTCATTTTTGTATTTTTTATCTAATGGTGAATTATAAGAATGACAAAGGAACGATATACACATTGTTAACTTTTAATGCCAAGCTTTAGTTAAGCCTTTACGTATTGACTGTGTCACATGTACAGTATGTGAGACAAAGAATTAGTGAGAAGTGGAGGTCCTCTTTGTATGAAATGCTGGGGTCAAACAGTCACACAGTAATTGCTACAAAGTGGCGGCCTGTCTACCATTAGCCACTTGAACCCTGTAGGCTGACTGGGAGGAGGGGTTGTTTGTGTGTGTGTGTGTGTGTGTGTGTGTGTGTGTGTGTGTGTGTGTGTGTGTGTGTGTGTGTGTGTGTGTGTGTGTGTGTGTGTGTGTGTGTGAGTGAAGAGGTTACAGGTGGAAAGGATCTCCCTTGATCGTCTTTTCCCACCATATACCAACGTACACCTGAGACCTAGTTTTTTTTTTGGCAGTAAAAAGCACCACGGTTTTGTCCAAAATTGAAGTTACAGTTGAACGTGGAAGTGTTCCATATGCCATTTCCTGAGTATTGGTAACAGGAAACTACGAGTGAAAGAAAGAAAGAAAGAAAGAAAGAAAGAAAGAAAGAAAGAAAGAAAGAAAGAAAAAAGGTGGAATAAACTTAACTTTGATTTATTCACAAACCAATTTGAGGAACATACATCTCTACTAAAGAACACAATTCATCCGTAGAATGTTCAGATGGCATTGGTGTGCACTGGTGTGCGTGTCTAAAGAGCTCTATTTTCATGTCATCTGACTATAGCATCAGTTCCAATCCAAGTGCCAATGCCGTTTATCAAAGTCCTGGCGGTGCTATGGTCAGAGGTGGGTTTAGCGTTAAAAATAGAAGCATATACAGAAAAGTACTTTGTACCTACGGTAAAATACGGTCTTGAATTGTTGTGGGTTATGGGGCAATTTTGCTTCCCCTAGTCCTGGGTCCTTGTTAAGGTCAATGGCATCCTGAACTTTACCCAGTACCAGGACATTTTAGCCAAAAACCTGGTTGCCTCTGCCAGGAGGCTGACATTTGACCACAAGTGGATCTTCCAGCAAGACTATAACCCCAGGCACTAACCAAAATCCACAAAGAAATGGTTCATTGGCCACAAAATCAACATTTTGCAATGGCCATGTCAGTCTCTGGACTTGAAATCCATTGAAAACCTGTGGTTTGAATAGAGGAGGGCAGTCCATAAGAGCAGATGAAGGATATCAGGCATCTGGAAGGATTCTGTAAGGAGGAATGGTCTAAGATCCATCCCAGTGTGTTCTCAAACTCATAAAACATTTTAGAAAAAGGCTCAGTGTTGTTATCCTCGCTGGTGGAGGGTGCTGGAGTATTGAAAACGGGTGACAATAATTTTGACCCACATCTTTTTTAGATTTTAAACAAAATGAGCATTTGTATTATTTTAAAATAATATAATTTCCCAATTTTTTGGAGCATGCAATATAGCTCGGTATTTGTATTATTTAGTATGTGTATCATTTATATAGTTTTTGCGCATGATTATCAAGGGTACCAATAAATATGGATCGAACTGTACAGCTGTTCTAAAGAACATAATTCCTCCAAAGAATGTTCAAAAGCTAGTGAGTTAGAGGATAACTTTGTGGAAAAGTAATGTGGACATACTGTAACTAATACCCTTAACAAATTCAATAAATATGTTAACAAAGAACGTTTCTCAGCAACAGAGAACAAAGTGGCGGCATGACTTTCTGGGTGACAGACTCGCGGATGGTTTTATTGAAAAGAGATATATTTCTCTCTAATCTCAGACACAATCATTGTGCCTTAATCAAATATTGTGAGAGAGAATGGGGTTTGAGCAGGGTTGTGACACAGCTCATGTTTTCCTATCACATGTGAAACCCTCCTTCCAAAGTATGCCATAGAATGGTTATCTGACTGGACTATCAAAGACAGGACCTTATCTGACTGGACTATCAAATACCTTATCTGACTGGGCTATTAGACAGGACCTTATCTGACTGGACTATCAAATACCTTATCTGACTGGACTATCAAAGACAGGACCTTATCTGACTGGACTATTAGACAGGACCTTATCTGACTGGGCTATTAGACAGGACCTTATCTGACTGGACTATCAAAGACAGGACCTTATCTAACTGGGCTATTAGACAGGACCTTATCTGACTGGGCTATTAGACAGGACCTTATCTGACTGGACTATCAAAGACAGGACCTTATCTGACTGGACTATTAGACAGGACCTTATCTGACTGGGCTATTAGACAGGACCTTATCTGACTGGACTATCAAATACCTTATCTGACTGGACTATCAAATACCTTATCTGACTGGGCTATTAGACAGGACCTTATCTGACTGGACTATCAAAGACAGGACCTTATCTGACTGGACTATCAAAGACAGGACCTTATCTGACTGGGCTATTAGACAGGACCTTATCTGACTGGACTATCAAAGACATTACCTTATCTGACTGGGCTATTAGACAGGACCTTATCTGACTGGACTATCAAAGACAGGACCTTATCTGACTGGGCTATTAGACAGGACCTTATCTGACTGGGCTATTACATTTACATTTTAGTCATTTCGCAGACGCTCTTATCCAGAGCGACTTACAGTAGTGAATGCATACATTTCATACATGGCCCCCCGTGGGAATCGAACCCACAACCCTGGCATGCAAACACCATGCATTGCAAATACCATGCTCTACCAACTGAGCTAATGGGACAGGACCTTATCTGACTGGGATATTAGACAGGACCTTATCTGACTGGACTATTACATTTACATTTTAGTCATTTAGCAGATGCTCTTATCCAGAGCGACTTACAGTAGTGAATGCATACATTTCATACATGGCCCCCCCGTGGGAATCGAACCCACAACCCTGGCATTGCAAACACCATGCATTGCAAATACCAGCTCTACCAACTGAGCTACAGGGACAGGACCTTATCTGACTGGGCTATTAGACAGGACCTTATCTGACTGGACTATCAAAGACAGGACTAATGTAATGGTATTTGTGTCATGTTGATACTGTTGGGGCTATTGCTGGATGGCATCCTCCTCACGTTATAAAATGTTGAATGCAGATTTAAAGCTACTATATAAGAACCACTCAAAACCTTCAAAGGTACAGCTCAGAAGTTAATTATGTTTTTGTTGCCACATTCCCTAAATAGTTCGATTTGCCAGGACAATGTATACATTAGAGATTCACAACTAGAAGCCCACGCACAATAACAGGTCAATTGAGTGTGTTTAATACTGGGGGGTAAATGGTCAATCCAAAAGGAAACATTGAAGCCTGTCAAGAGAGAGTGAAACATTTGTATCTATCATATTGCAAGTAGAGAACCCTATAGTAAACACCCACACATCTGCTGCAGGCTTATCTGAGGGTTCAGTAGAGATAGAGGCTTACAGTGCCTAACGTAGTAAAAGGTAATGTTGGTGGACTTAACAAAGTCCCTTAATTCATACGTCTCTTAACACATCATCTGTCTATTGTCATGTTTTAAAATAAGCCCTGCTTAGAGGAGTACTGTTTACCAAGGGCTTGTTGAGCTGTTGTGGAGTGTGCACAGAGTTAATGTATGTGTGTGTGAGTTCACTTCACTAAGGTTGGTGATTTTGTATCGCCATAGAGACGGGAGGCAGATGCCAACAGGACAGTACCAGAAGATAAAAGAGCTCAGATGAGCTGAGGGGAATTAGGCTTTATCTCCATCCTCACTTCTACATTACATTTATAAACCCCTGGAATGATCCATTTCTGACTCAAGCGCCCCATTCGCTAAGCCCGTATCACCACATTAAAAAAGGCCTGGTCTAATTAATCTCTTTAATTAATTACCACGCATGCCAGGGAGTGTTTGTCCAAACCAGGAGCGTTGTTAAAGCTAGAAGAGGGAGGTAGAGAGAGAAATAGATGTGGGGAGAGAGAGAGAGAGAGAAGGGGGAGATGATGAGAGGTGGCGATGATGTTTCATCATAGCCTACTGGGGTGATTGAGCCAGTGCTCAGATACCTGAGTATATTTGGTTGGCTGCCTAAGCACTCAAACAGACCGAGAGGATTTTCATTTTGGTGTGTAAGAAGCATTTTTCCTTGCGTGATGCTACGTGCCCATGATGAAAACAAGTGCCATGGGTAAACAAAGAGGATAATCATGGGAAGGTTGGGTAGCATACAGGAAGTTATACAGGAAACAGGAAACTGATGCAAGAATGGCATTTTGTATTTTTTTAAATTAATTCTTCAGTTGAACGTTACAAGTATCTATTAATCTGCTCAGAATAAAATGATCAAATATTATGCAATAGTACAGTATGCATCATACAGTATATTGTACGGCAGACTGGCCTAAAACATCACAAATAATTCCCAGGCTTGTGACATGCATCGTAAAAAACAGATATAGACTAACAGTGAAATGCTTACTTATGGGCCCTTTCCAACAAAGCAGAATACAAAATAATAATAATAATAATAAAAGTAATAATAAAATTATCAAAAAAGATGGTAACACAAGGAATACATACACAATGAGCAATGATAGACTGACTATATAAATACATGGTGTACCAGTACTGAGTCGACGTGCAGGGGTAGAAAGTAATTAAGGTTGATACAGTGCATTCGGAAAGTATTCGAACCCCTTGACTTTTTCCACATGTTGTTACATTACAGACTTATTCTAAAATTGATTCAATTGTTTTTTCCCCCTAAGCAATCTACACACAATAACCCATAAAGACAAAGCAAAAACAGGTTTTTAGACATTTTTGCATTTTTTTTAAATACAAATGAAATATGACATTTACATAAGTATTCAGACCCTTTACTCAGTACTTTGTTGAAGCACCTTTGGCAGCGATTACAGCTTCGAGTCTTCTTGGGTATGATGCTACAAGCTTGGCACACCTGTATTTGGGGAGTTTCTCCCATTCTTCTCTGCAGATCCACTCAAGCTCTGTCAGGTTGGTTGGGGAGCGTCGCTGCACAGCTATTTTCAGGTCTCTCCAGAGATGTTTGATTGCGTTCAAGTCTGGGCTTTGGCTGGGCCATTCAAAGAAAATCAGAGACTTGTCACGAAGCCACTCCTGCATTGTCTTGGCTGTGTGCTTAGGGTTGTTGTCCTGTTGGAATGTGAACCTTCACCCCAGTCTGAGGTCCTGAGCGTTCTGGAGCAGGTTTTCATCTCTCTGTACGTTACTCCGTTCATCTTTCCCTCGATCCTGATTAGTCTCCCAGTCCCTGCTGCTGAAAAACATCCCCACAGCATGATGCTGCCACCACGCTTCACGTATCCTCCAGACGTGACACTTGGTATTCAGGCCAAAGAGTTCAATCTTGGTTTCAACAGACCAGAGAAGCTTGTTTCTCATGCTCTGAGAGTCGGTTAGGTGCCTTTTGGCAAACTCGAAGCGGGCTGTTATGTGCCTTTTACTGAGGAGTGGCTTGCGTATGGCCACTTTACCTTAAAGGCCTGATTGGTGGGGTACTGCAGAAATGGTTGTCCTTCTGGAAGGTTCTCCCGTCTCCACAGAGGAACTCTGGAGCTCTGTCAGAGTGACTTTCAAGCCTATTCCCCCTCAGGAAACTAAAAAGATTTGGCATGGGTCCTCAGATCCTCAAAAGGTTCCATAGCTGCAACATCGAGAGCATCCTGACTGGTCGCATCACTGCCTGGTACGGCAGTTGCTTGGCCTCCGACCGCAAGGCACTACAGAGGGTAGTGTGTATGGCCCAGTACATCACTGGGGCTAAGCTGCCTGCCATCCAGGACCTCTATACCAGGCGGTGTCAGAGGAAGGCTCTAAAAATTGCCAAAGACCCCAGCTACCCCAGCCATAGACTGTTCTCTCTACTACCGCATGGCAAGCGGTACCGGAGTGCCAAGTCTAGGACAAAAAGGCTTCTCAACAGTTTTTACCCCCAAGCCATAAGACTCCTGAACAGGTAATCAAATGGCTACCCGGACTATTTGCATTGTATCCCGCCACCCAACACCCACCAACCCCTCTTTTACGCTACTGCTACTCTCTGTTCATCATATATGCATAGTCACTTTAACCATATCTATATGCACATATTACCTCAGTCAGCCCGACTACCTGGTGCCTGTATATAGCCTCGCTACTGTATATAGCCTCGCTACTGTTATTTTTCACTGTCTTTTTACTGTTGTTTTTATTTCTTTACTTACCTATTGTTCACCTAATACATTTTTGCACTGTTGGTTAGAGCCTGTAAGTAAGCATTGCGCTGTAAGGTCTACACCTGTTGTATTCGGCGCATGTGACAAATAACATTTGATTTGATTTGACTATTGGGTTCTTGGTCACCTCCCTGACCAAGGCCCTTCTCCCCCGATGGCTCAGTTTGGCCGGGCTTCCAGCTCTAGGAAGAGTTTTGGTGGTTCTTCTTCCATTTAAGAATGATGGAGGCCACTTTGTTCTTGGGCACCTTCAATGCTGCAGAAATGTTTTGGTACCCTTCCCCAAATCTGTGCCTCGACACAATCCTGTCTCTGAGCTCTTTGGACAATTCCTTCGACCTCATTGCTTGGTTTTTGCTCTGACATGCAGTCAACTGTGGAACCTCATATAGATTGGTGTGTGCCTTCCAAATCATGTCCAATCAATTGAATTTACCACAGGTGGATTCCAATCAAGTTGTAGAAACATCTCAAGGATGATCAATGGAAACAGGATGCACCTGAGCTCAATTTCGAGTTTCATAGCAAAAGGTCTGTGTACTTACTGTATGTAAATAACTTATTCATGTTTTTTATCAGGGTAAAGGATAGAGAATAGCCAGTAGCAGCAGTATACTGTAGGTAGGGGTAAAGTGACTAGACAACAGGATAGATAATAGACAGGAACAGCAGTATACTGTAGGTAGGGGTAAAGTGACTAGACAACAGGATAGATAATAGACTGTAACAGCAGTATATTGTAGGTAGGGTTAGTGACTAGACAACAGGATAGATAATAGACAATAACAGCAGTATACTGTAGGTAGGGGTAAAGTGACTAGACAACAGGATAGATAATAGACAGTAACAGCAGTATACTGTAGGTAGGGGTAAAGTGACTAGACAACAGGATAGATAATAGACAATAACAGCAGTATACTGTAGGTAGGGTTAGTGACTAGACAACAGGATAGATAATAGACAGTAACAGCAGTATACTGTAGGTAGGGTTAGTGCCTAAACAACAGGATAGATAATAGACAGTAACAGCAGCATACTGTAGGTAGGGTAAAGGATAGATAATAGACAGTAACAGCAGTATACTGTAGGTAGGGGTAAAGTGACTAGGTAACAGGATAGATAATAGACAGTAGCAGCAGTATACTGTAGGTAGGGGTAAAGTGACTAGGTAACAGGATAGATAATAGACAGTAACAGCAGTATACTGTAGGTAGGGGTAAAGTGACTAGGTAACAGGATAGATAATAGACAGTAGCAGCAGTATACTGTAGGTAGGGGTAAAGTGACTAGACAACAGGATAGATAATAGACAGTAACAGCAGTATACTGTAGGTTGGGGTAAAGTGACTAGGTAACAGGATAGATAATAGACAGTAGCAGCAGTATACTGTAGGTAGGGATAAAGTGACTAGACAACAGGATAGATAATAGACAGTAACAGCAGTATACTGTAGGTAGGGGTAAAGTGACTAGGTAACAGGATAGATAATAGACAGTAACAGCAGTATACTGTAGGTAGGGGTAAAGGATAGATAATAGACAGTAGCAGCAGTATACTGTAGGTAGGGATAAAGTGACTAGACAACAGGATAGATAATAGACAGTAACAGCAGTATACTGTAGGTAGGGGTAAAGGATAGATAATAGACAGTAACAGCAGTATACTGTAGGTAGGGTTAGTGACTAGACAACAGGATAGATAATAGACAGTAACAGCAGTGTGTGTGGTGAGTATGGGAGCGTGTGTGAGTGAGTGAGTGAGTGAGTGAGTGAGTGAGTGAGTGAGTGAGTATATGTGTTGGAGTGTCAGTGTGTGTGTCAGTGTGTGTGTGAGTGTGTGGGTAGAGTCCAGTGTGTGTGTGCATAGAGGTAAAAAGAGTTAGTGCAAAAAGGGTCAATGCATAAGACTGCTAAATAGTTAACCAAACAGCGACAGCTATCTGCATTGACTGTTTTTGCACTAACGTGGCTTGTTGGAGAACATAGAGTTCACAGCCAGAGCTAAGTCACAGTGAGTATGTTACTGAGTGACATCGGACTAAATATTTAAAAGAGACAAGATGATACACACACAGGTCAAAAGGCAGCTCTTAGAGGAGGAGAAGGCTTAGAGGAATCGTTTATTTCCACGACAGACAGAAAAAGGTTCCCCACTTCTGTTCTTGTTCACGTGGAATGACCAGACGTTTTTCTTTAACGAGACTGCATCAGATAAAGTTAAATAGCTGTTTGAGGTGATCTCAGCAAATGGTCAAATGAAAGAGATCTGGAACAGAGTCAGACAGACAAGCTTTATCAGATTAGGAAATTGGGGCACAATTTCCCTTAAGAGGATACAATTCAGCTGAAGCTTAAAAACTCTTATACACTGAGGCCTGCTGTTCAAGACAATCCCAGTTCAGTACTGTTGCCCTATAACCAGAACACACTACTATTCATGTACACAGGGGTAGTTCTACACACTACTATTCATGTACACAGGGGTAGTTCTACACACTACTATTCATGTACACAGGGGTAGTTCTACACACTACTATTCATGTACACAGGGGTAGTTCTACACACTACTATTCATGTACACAGGGGTAGTTCTACACACTACTATTCATGTACACAGGGGTAGTTCTACACACTACTATTCATGTACACAGGGGTAGTTCTACACACTACTATTCATGTACACAGGGGTAGTTCTACACACTACTATTCATGTACACAGGGGTAGTTCTACACACTACTATTCATGTACACAGGGGTAGTTCTACACACTACTATTCATGTGCACAGGGTTAGTTCTACACACCACGTGTCATGTACACAGGGGTAGTTCTACACACTACTATTCATGTACACAGGGTTAGTTCTACACACTACTATTCATGTACACAGGGGTAGTTCTACACACTACTATTCATGTACACAGGGGTAGTTCTACACACTACTATTCATGTACACAGGGGTAGTTCTACACACTACTATTCATGTACACAGGGGTAGTTCTACACACTACTATTCATGTACACAGGGGTAGTTCTACACACTACTATTCATGTACACAGGGGTAGTTCTACACACTACTATTCATGTACACAGGGGTAGTTCTACACACTACTATTCATGTACACAGGGGTAGTTCTACACACTACTATTCATGTACACAGGGGTAGTTCTACACACTACTATTCATGTACACAGGGGTAGTTCTACACACTACTATTCATGTACACAGGGGTAGTTCTACACACTACTATTCATGTACACAGGGGTAGTTCTACACACTACTATTCATGTACACAGGGGTAGTTCTACACACTACTATTCATGTACACAGGGGTAGTTCTACACACTACTATTCATGTACACAGGGGTAGTTCTACACACTACTATTCATGTACACAGGGGTAGTTCTACACACTACTATTCATGTACACAGGGGTAGTTCTACACACTACTATTCATGTACACAGGGGTAGTTCTACACACTACTATTCATGTACACAGGGGTAGTTCTACACACTACTATTCATGTACACAGGGGTAGTTCTACAGGGTTAGTTCTACACACCACGTGTCATGTACACAGGGGTAGTTCTACACACTACTATTCATGTACACAGGGTTAGTTCTACACACTACTATTCATGTACACAGGGGTAGTTCTACACACTACTATTCATGTACACAGGGGTAGTTCTACACACTACTATTCATGTACACAGGGGTAGTTCTACACACTACTATTCATGTACACAGGGGTAGTTCTACACACTACTATTCATGTACACAGGGGTAGTTCTACACACTACTATTCATGTACACAGGGGTAGTTCTACACACTACTATTCATGTACACAGGGGTAGTTCTACACACTACTATTCATGTACACAGGGGTAGTTCTACACACTACTATTCATGTACACAGGGGTAGTTCTACACACTACTATTCATGTACACAGGGGTAGTTCTACACACTACTATTCATGTACACAGGGGTAGTTCTACACACAACTATTCATGTACACAGGGGTAGTTCTACACACTACTATTCATGTACACAGGGGTAGTTCTACACACTACTATTCATGTACACAGGGGTAGTTCTACACACTACTATTCATGTACACAGGGGTAGTTCTACACACTACTAGTCATATTACAAGAAGCCGCCCCTTTTGTGGCAAACATTTCCATTGCAACACTCCGAACCTTGCATCTGCGTATAGTTTGTAGTAAGCTTTAGGGTTAGTACTACACACTACTAGTCATATACACAGAGTTTGGGTTAGGGTAAGGGTTAAGGTGTCAGCATGCTTCAGTTCGGCTGGCCTCTCTGGCCTCTCTGGTCTCTCTGGCCTCTCTGGCCTCTCTGGACTCTCTGGACTCTCTGGACTCTCTGGTCTCTTTGGTCTCTCTCGTCTCTCTGGCCTCTCTGGTCTCTCTGGCGTCTCTGGCGTCTCTGGCCTCTCTGGCCTCTCTGTTATCTCTGTACTCCCTGGTCTCTAAAGCCTCTCTGGGCTCTCTGGTCGCTCTGGCCTCTCTGGGCTCTCTGGTCTCTCTGACCTCTCTGTCCTCTCTGGCCTCTCTGGTCTCTCTGTTCTCTCTGGCCTCTCTGGACCCTCTGGTCTCTCTCTGGACTCTCTGGACTCTCTGGCCTCTCTGGCCTCTCTGGACTCTCTGGTCTCTCTGGACTCTCTGGTGTCTCTGACGTCTCTGGCCTCTCTGGCCTCTCTGTTCTCTCTGTTCTCCCTGGGCTCTAAAGCCTCTCTGGTCTCTCTGGGCTCTCTGGTCTCTCTGGCTTCTCTGTCCTCTCTGGCCTCTCTGTCCTCTCTGGTCTCTCTGGTCTCTCTGGTCTCTCTGGACTCTCTGGACTCTCTGCACTCTCTGGTCTCTCTGATCTCTATTGCCTCTCTGGACTCTCTGGTCTCTCTGGCCTCTCTGGACTCTCTGGTCTCTCTGGACTCTCTGGTGTCTCTGACGTCTCTGGCCTCTCTGGCCTCTCTGTTCTCTCTGTTCTCCCTGGGCTCTAAAGCCTCTCTGGTCTCTCTGGGCTCTCTGGTCTCTCTGGCTTCTCTGTCCTCTCTGGCCTCTCTGTCCTCTCTGGTCTCTCTGGTCTCTCTGGTCTCTCTGGACTCTCTGGACTCTCTGGACTCTCTGGTCTCTCTGATCTCTATTGCCTCTCTGGACTCTCTGGTCTCTCTGGCCTCTCTGGACTCCCTGGCCTCTCTTGTCTCGCTGGCCTCTCTGGCTTCACTGGCCTCTCTGGACTCTCTGGATTCCCTGGTCTCTCTGATCTCTAAAGCCTCTCTGGCCTCTCTGGTCTCTCTGGCCTCTCTGGACTCCCTGGTCTCTCTGGTCTCTAAAGCCTCTCTGGACTCTCTGGTCTCTCTGGTCTTTAAAGCCTCTCTGGACTCTCTGGGCTCTCTGGCCTTTAAAGCCTCTCTGGACTCTCTGGGCTCTCTGGTCTCTAAAGCCTATCTGGTCTCTCTGGTCTTTCTGGACTCTCTGGACTCTTTTGACTCTCTGGTCTCTCTGGACTCTCTGGTCTTTCTGGACTCTCTGGACTCTAAAGCCTCTCTGGACTCTCTGGCCTCTCTGGGGCGGGGGATGGGGGGGGGGGGGGGGGGGGGGGCTTGCTGGTGCGATACTCCAAGGTTTAATTAATGGGCAAATTCAAATATAACAATAAAGAACAGATCTTACAACTATGCTCTTACAGTGAATGCTAAGAGTCTACTTACTTGAGGCTAAGAGTCTACTCAGTTGAGGCTAAGGGTCTACTTAGTTGAGGCTAAATGTCTACTTAGTTGAGACAAAGGGTCTACTTAGTTGAGGCTAAGAGTCTACTTAGTTGAGTCTAAGGGTCTACTTAGTTGAGGCTAAGGGTCTACTTAGTTGAGCCAAAAGTCTACTTAGTTGAGGCTAAGGGCCTACTTAGTTGAAGCTAAGGGTCTACTTAGTTGAGGCTAAGGGTCTACTTAGTTGAGGCTAAGGGTCTACTTAGTTGAGGCTAAGAGTCTACTTAGTTGAGGCTAAGAGTCTACTTAGTTGAGGCTAAGGGTCTACTTAGTTGAGGCTAAGGGTCTACTTAGTTGAGGCTAAGGGTCTACTTAGTTGAGGCTAAATGGCTACTTAGTTGAGGCTAAGAATCTACTTAGTTGAGTCTAAGAGTCTACTTAGTTGAGACTAAGGGTCTACTTAGTTGAGGCAAAGGGTCTACTTAGTTGAGGTTAAGGGTCTACTTAGTTGAGGCTGAGGGTCTACTTAGTTGATGCTAAGAGTCTACTTAGTTGAGCCAAAAGTCTACTTAGTTGAGGCTAAGGGTCTACTTAGTTGAGGCTAAGGGTCTACTTAGTTGAGGCTAAAGTCTACTTAGTTGAGGCTAAGGGTCTACTTAGTTGAGGCAAAGAGTCTACTTAGTTGAGGCTAAATGTCTACTTAGTTGAGGCTAAGGGTCTACTTAGTTGAGGCTAAGGGTCTACTTAGTTGAGGCTAAGGGTCTACTTAGTTGAGGCTAAGGGTCTACTTAGTTGAGGTTAAGGCTCTACTTAGTTGAGGCTAAGAGTCTACTTAGTTGAGGCTAAGGGTCTACTTAGTTGAGGCTAAGGGTCTACTTAGTTGAGGTTAAGGCTCTACTTAGTTGAGGCTAAGAGTCTACTTAGTTGAAGCTAAGGGTCTACTTAGTTGAGGCTAAGAGTCTACTTAGTTGAAGCTAAGGGTGCTACTTAGTTGAGACTAAGGGTCTACTTAGTTGAGACTAAGGGTCTACTTAGTTGAAGCTAAATGTCTACTTAGTTGAGGCTAATGGTCTACTTAGTTGAGGCTAAGGGTCTACTTAGTTGAGGCTAAGAGTCTACTTAGTTGAGGCTAAGAGTCTACTTAGTTGAGGCTAAGAGTCTACTTAGTTGAGGCTAAGAGTCTACTTAGTTGAGGCTAAGAGTCTACTTAGTTGAGGCTAAGGGTCTACTTAGTTGAGACTAAGGGTCTACTTCACGCTCTAATCATCTGAGCATATTTTATCCCTTTCAATTTCTACTCTTACTTTTCCCTGGCTGCTAGTCTTTGAAATCACTTCAGCTAACATTTCCCCATACTGTTAAACATACCGAGACACACCACATTTAATTACCTCCCATATCATTTGCATATCATTCTGAATGAAAGAGGTGAAAAAAAACCTTTGAATTTATTCCCAGCTAATGGCAATTAGACTGGATCAAAGTGGAGGTTTGACGAGGACCAGACCCTTATAAGCAACATGAAATGAACTCTTACAGAAGAAGAATCGTTAATAGGAACAACTCATTGTACATGATTCATTTTGGGAGAAATTATGTTTAAGTTGGTAATTTAACAATTATAAACCTTCTTTTCAATGAACAGTTTGTTAATTCACATCTAGTTTGCACCTAATCAGGGCAGGATTCATTTGTTGGGTTTTCCCCTTTGTTACTGAAAGCTTTTATTTCTCCCTTAGAGTATCATCTGTTTAACTAAGACGTGATTTGTTGTTTGTTTCTTTTAGATTAAATCACATCAAATCCTAATTACAGTTTGATTTTCATAATCAAATAATTACAAGAGTGCTGTCTTCATTTCAGGAATGATTTCTTGGGTGTTACAGTGGAATCTTGTCAGGAAGCTCCAGGTCAGAGTCAGTGACATGACATGAATGTAGTTAAGGTTCAGCTTGTCACTGTAGATTTGTCTCCTCCCATGTCTAACTGTGGACCAGCCTGGTGGACCAGACAGTGTTTATGGTAGTCTCTCCATCCATCCCAACAGGGCCTGTCCTGTCAGCCTTATCAGAACTAATGAGTGGCCACTGCTTATTACTTCCCTTCTTCTCCATGCGGTCCCTGGGTCTGGATCTCTTGGAGCACTATCCTGTCTCATCATTCTAGCCAGTGTCTGCCCAGTCCAGTCAGAGTGTCTAACCTCTGTAGACCTTTCCGCCGTGGGAACGATGTGCTCTTCATACCCTGATGAACCAAAGGCCCTGTCATCCTCCGACTCTCAGCTACCTCTCTCTCTCTCTCTCTCTCTCTCTCTTTCTCTTTCTCTCCTTCATAAATTGTCAGGAGTGTTGGGCAGCTGTCTGAGCCATGTTCGTAGGCCTTCCTGCTTCGGGTACATTAGACCATCCCTGGGGACAGAGGGGTGCAAGGGCAGGGACATGGGGTGAATGTTTTGCAGAGTGTATGTTTATGAAGGGAGTGGGGGCTGTAGTCAAGGCAAACCTGCACATATAAGCGAGGTCTCCTCCCACACACTTTGTCTCAAGCTCCTTGTGAGTGCTGCTGGGCAGGCCGATAGTGGCGGACAAGGATTTGTCGGAGTGGCGGGGGCAGGGTGAGGGGGGGGGATTCTCCCACCGCCAACCGTTAGCTGCCGTTTCAACCCCAGCCAAAGTGTCCTCTTGGGCGAGTGATATTCCCATGCCCTGACGCATTCCTGCTTGAGATCGCAGACGCGTTTTTTGGGGGTTGTATTTATTTTTCCTCCCCCTACGTGGAGTCCAGGATGTAGCCCCAATGCATTCCCACTGACCTATGTGGGAGGAGGAACTACAGAGCCCTCCTGTACACGCACACACACACACACACACACACACACACACACACACACACACACACACACACACACACACACACACACACACACACACACACACACACACACACACACACACACACACACACACACACAGCACCATTAGGCCGGCTCCCATGGGGCTGTGCTCTCAGTTAAAGACCGAAGTGATACTGAAAGCTCTGCTCTCTGAGTTATTCTAACTGGGGATAGAAGTCAGATTAAAAGCAGGTTATCATCTTCCTCTTCAGTAGACAGGGTCCCTTTGAAATGGAAAGTGACACAAATACTTGATGTTATGTTACGGTGAATGAGATCTTCGTGTAGGAAGATCCAAATCTCTAGCTGAATACAACTGCTGTACATCCAGCTATTCATTTACATGTTCACTTCAAAGCACTCTGCAACCAATCAACTGAATCCTTATATCGCGTAAGCAGCTTTTTAAATCAGCTCTAGAATAGGTTATTTACTGTCTGTGATTGGCAAATTGTAGTTGAGTTTCTAAGGTTGTTTATTTAAAAGATAATATTGAAACAATTTGCATGTCTTGCCCTGGCCTTACATTAGTAGTTAATAATTGATGCATGTGCTTATGACTTCAGGCCTAATGGAAGTAGAACTAGTATTCATGGTTTTGTAAGGAAGGACCCTAAGGGTATATGAAAGGATTCCCATGAGCATTTCCTAGCTCAGTAACAGACATTAGGGTTCACTCAGTAGGTGACAGACTTTAGGGTTCAGACTTTAGGGTTCAGACTTTAGGGTTCAGACTTTAGGGTTCAGACTTTAGGGTTCAGACTTTAGGGTTCAGACTTTAGGGTTCAGACTTTAGGGTTCAGACTTTAGGGTTCACTCAGTAGGTGACAGACTTTAGGGTTCACTCAGTAGGTGACAGACTTTAGGGTTCAGACTTTAGGGTTCACCCAGTAGGTGACAGACTTTAGGGTGCACCCAGTAGGTGATAGGATAAAGGTCAAAGGCATACAATAACACAATTAAGTGACTAAATGTGTTGGATCCATAATGTCTGTTTATTTTTTGTATAGTAGTAAACCGTATTGTGGTGGGGAGAACACAGTAGTCAAACGTATGTTGAATTTCTCTTGACAGACATTGACCCTGAGCTGAAATAGTGATCCATTAATACCCGAGCGACGTTGTGAGGAGGACAGAGGAGGAATGACATCCCTTCTTCCTGGGGAAGAGAGAGTAAAGCCAAACACCCCTGTTTTCTCAGAGCCGTCAAAATCTCTGGACTGTTTCCTGTCTGGGTCCTTCCCATCCCTCCACGTGGAGGAACACAGGAAGTAACTACCCTCTAGGTACTCTGAATGTCAGAATGTGGTGAGGACATTGCTCGGGTGCCTGATTCATGTTATCATCACACTCCAAAGCTTCACACGTTCCCCTCGCTCATCTCCCACGCTTGAGCTAGGAGCCTTAGGGACCAGTGACATCACCAGGAAAATTAACCACTCTTCCTGCTTTACTGTGACTAGAGTACAGCCAATGGCTAAGTAGAGAAAGAGAGAGGTGAGGGTTGTGGTAGGTTCTGAAGAAGTGGAAATCTAGGGGCTTAGAGAAACCAATCAACTCAATTTGATTGGTTGGAATCGCACATGCTTATGATGCACATGCTTGATGATTACTGTGTTGTCACTTCTCATGCTTGATGATTACTGTGTTGTCACTTCTCATGCTTGATGATTACTGTGTTGTCACTTCTCATGCTTGATGATTACTGTGTTGTCACTTCTCATGCTTGATGATTACTGTGTTGTCACTTCTCAGCAAGATTTTAAAGGCTGACTGTTGTGATTTACAGTTTAAAGTCAAATTAATTCTGAGATGGACTGTTCAAAGAAAAGGTGTGTCTGCTGTCTACTTGGAGTAATTAACGCAGATGTACAAATCTTTGTTTTAAAAGACAACATCAGCATATTTTTACAAACGATGTGCAAACAAAGGGATTAAGTGACTCTGATAAATCAACTCGCTTTTGTGTCTGGTGAGTCACAGGCCTGAGACCTGAAGTCATCTTTTGGAAGGAACATACTGCAAAAAAAGTAGCACTATTTTGTGCTTGAACACATCTTGGTTTGGTTACCCGCTCCGACGTAGGCATTAAAATCGGAAACACGCCGGATTTTTCCCTTAGCTGTCATTGTCGTGTGTGTAGGTGGCAGGGAAGTCAGGCGCAGGAGAAACCAACTTGGTGTAACTGGAGTAGTTTTATTAAGATGAAACAAACTCCAAAAACCAATGTACATAAAAAATAACATGGATAAAAATAACCCCAATACAAATACACGAGCACATAACCACAAACAATCTCCGACAAGGACATGAGGGGAAACAGAGGGTTAAATACACAGCATGTAATGAATGGGATTGGAACCAGGTGTGTAGGAAGACAAGACAAAACCAATGGAAAATGAAAAATGGATCAATGATAGCTAGAAGACTGGTGACGTCGACTGCCGAGCACCACCCGAACAAGGAGGGGCATCGACTTCGGCAGAAGTCGTGACATTAGCGTACGCCTTGGTGACTCCAAACATGGCATAACATTTACGTTTCCGAGATATCCTGGGATGTTGAGTCGCATGCAGACCCTCATAAGGAAGAGTACCTGACGGGATGTTACAGAGGCTGTATGAGTGACATAAAAACCAGCTGTTACATTCGCCACTCCTAGCTAGCACCGAGCAGAGCCATGGAGCTCTATGATGTCATCCGGAACACTCTCATTCTCACTATGTAACGGAAAGAATTCTGACATCACTCGGCTTTTTACAGAAACATACAGTCATTTGACAGTGTGAC
Organism: Salmo trutta; assembly: GCF_901001165.1. Taxonomy (NCBI): domain Eukaryota; kingdom Metazoa; phylum Chordata; class Actinopteri; order Salmoniformes; family Salmonidae; genus Salmo; species Salmo trutta. The sequence goes on along the minus strand of NC_042976.1, from coordinate 10,614,017 downwards.
TTGGAGAATTTACACATGCTCCAATTGGGGCCATTTTCTCAGCCCCACAAAATACAATTACCCACAGCACTTGTCACGCTTGTTGGATGATTTTGAAGTCGTCCGTTGACTGCACCTTCATAATCTCGAAATTAGGTACTCTTATGGGCCTAATAACTTACTTCATTAGAGGGAATGTTCTGTTTGGGGGGGTAAGCTATTGGAATGGGAACGAAACGAGTAATGTAGAAATACGCCACGTCATCCTCAATCAAAGGCATGTTGATAAACTGAAGATAGTTACCCTTTGTCTATGGTGACGTGATAATTAGCAATGACAGGCTACGCAGTTGTTCTACAATAAGAATGAAAGATCTGAGTGTTTCTTTGGGTATAAATATTATTAATAATGTGTGCAATGGTAGATTGTCCTTATGTTACTTGGGGGGGGGGGGATTACATAATTTTGGACAGTTTGAACAGCCTTACCATCAGAAACATAGAAGAAATACAATACATGAATCTTCGGTACGTATACCTATACCAAATCTATATGGATTATAGGGTTAAATGACAAAAAAACGAATAACCAAAAAATAAATAAACATCTAGCATTTTGTATTCTAGCGTAAATGAGACTTGCAATGTGTAACAAAAACAGGATAGCATTACACAGAGATATATTACACAGTGATGGATGAGTAGATTAAGTAATGCAGAATACCTGTGGTTGCTTTGAATCAATAGCCGTGAATGATGGAGTTGTAGTCAGTTATCGATTAGCTAGAATACAGGCCGATTCCAGTGACTGGTGCAGATGCAGCAGCCATAATTTGTTTACCTTTGTTCCACCCTGAGGCACTGCAGTGTGGAACAGATGTTAGCAGATGTTAGGAGCCAGGTTCCATGTGACATAAAAGAGTTACATTTTATCCGCTAAAACCCAATCCACACAGGAACATCATAATGAGATTGTGGATATGCAGAGACCTAGAGCGCCTCTGGTTCGAACTCTTTTAATGATTCAACACCTTTATCCAGTGGGAATGCATTCTAGTCATACTGTAACCAACCATGCTCTTATATGAACTCCTGCTCCTTCTGATGCATTACCTGTCTAAGGAGCCGGTTTGAGCGCTCAAGGCGACCTGGAGCATTACAGCAACTCTCTCTGGGTCAAATAACGAACAACCCTGCACTATGAAACAACCTGCTAGTCTCTTTACGAAGAGGACCTGAGAGAAAACAGCCGGCCTGTAAAGAGCAGCTATCGCCCACTCCATTCCTCTTCCCGCCTTCTACTCTCATATCTTACTCTCTTCCTTTCTCTTCCTGCCTTCTACTCTCATATCTTACTCTCTTCCTTTCTCTTCCTGCCTTCTACTCTCATATCTTACTCTCTTCCTTTCTCTTCCTGCCTTCAAAACTCTCAACGTTCCCAAGAGCTCCCACCTTTATTCCTGCGGTTTGTTTCCTTCTGCGGACTTACCTAACATGATCTTGGCAACGGACCACGGCCAATAATCCCCGGTGTGGGAGAGAGGTGGTGGGTGTACGCTAAGTCTTCTCCACTCCTCTTCCACTTCTGCGCTGCATAAACTCACACACAAAATTATTAACGTTGATGTTTGGATGAGTTTACATATGTTATGTTTTCTCTCTTCTGTTCAGCAACACATTCCCCAACATATAAAATGTAAATAAATGGGACTATTTGTTTGATTGGGATAGCTTTCAGAGTGTAAAATTTGGTACGGCAATGCAGTGCTGGGTGTCAATGTAAAAAGACAAACATCATATACTTGGGGGAAACCTTATTTGCGCTATTCTCTGGCAACAGAGAACAAATAAACGTTTTTGCTATCTAGACTGGAGGTAAAGTGGTCTTTACAACTGAATTAAACAGGTGCACATCAGAAAACATCAATTTGTTTGCATACTGATGGAGAGTTAGGGATTTATGAAAGGTCTCTTATTCCTCAATTATTTTGGATATCTTTCTGTGTAAATTCTGCCCTGCATTAGGCATCAGACGATGCTTGGAAACTACTTGGCCCGACAAGGTGGGGGATTGGCAACAGAGGCTTATGCTCGTTAATCAGTCTTACAAAAACGCAATCTCCGAACAGATGTTTCTCCTTCTTTTCTTTTTTTTTCTCGCTGGCAGCTGCAAAGCTGTTTTAGGATGAGGGAGATTGGGAACAGGACACCACCTGTGTCTGCGATGTTTTTTCGCGCGCAGCCATACAGGACCCCGTGGCCGGGAGCATCTGAGCTAATCTGTTGGAGACAAGAGAAGCAGAGGCACAGTGTGTTATTTTCAGATTGCCCTCAGTCCAGGAGGTGCTTTGTGCTCTCCCTTAATTGAACAGCATGTCCAGGCAAGACAACATGAAGGGAGTTGGTTTCTGGTAATCCTTAGGAAATTCTGTAAGACCTAAAATCTTAGAAAAAAGGTGCTATCTAGAACCTTAAAGTGTGCTTCGGCTGTCCCAATAGGAGAACACTTTGAAGAACCCTTTTTGGTTTCAGGTATTGTAGAACTATCTGTGGAAAGGGTTCTACCAGGAACCGAAAATAGTTATTATATGTGAACAGCCGAAGAACGCTTTTGGAACCCTTTTTCCAAGAGTGTACAATAGGCCACATGGAGGGGCGGACACTGCTTTAGCAGAAATATACAAGAGGACTTCTCTATCAGTAAAGTGGCAGTTTCTCTCACGACAGCCACCTTACTATAAACTCTTAGAAAAAGGGTTCCAAAAGGGTTCTTTGGCTGTTCCCATAGAAGAAAACCTTTTGGTTCCAAGTATAACCCTTTCCACAGAACCCTCTGTGGAAAGGGTTATACTTGGAACTCAAAAGAGTTCTACCTGGAACCAAAAGGGTTCTACCTGAAACCAAAAACAGTTCTTCAAAGGGTTCTCCTATGGGGACAGCCGAAGAAGCTTTTTAGGGTCTAGACAGCACCTTTTTTCAAAGAGTGTACCACTCCAGTGCTCTTAGCGTAACCCTCAGCTTAACCATTCATCATATAAAGGCCTTTCTGTTGTTTAGCTCTGATAGTCATCTGGATATTATGAGCAGCTATTTGATCATGCTTGGCTAATCATTTAGCTCAGGCCATGTGGATATGGGCCTAATGCATTCAGTTTACAACTGAACAGGTATCCCCTTTCCCTTTAAAGCCTCTCTGTCGGTCTTTGACAAAACAAACTCTAGCTGCTCTGCTCTCTCTGCAGTTTGGCATTTATTGTCTGTGCCTGTTATATTCCAGGGACTAGAACCGTTCAAACTGAACATCCAAATCTCTGGACTGATACCGTGTTGGTTGTTATGTTCCAGGGACTAGAACCGTTCAAACTGAACATCCAAATCTCTGGACTGATACCGTGTTGGTTGTTATGTTCCAGTGACTAGGACCGTTCAAACTGAACATCCAAACCTTTGGACTGATACCGTGTTGGTTGTTATGTTCCAGTAACTAGGACCGTTCAAACTGAACATCCAAACCTCTGGACTGATACCGTGATGGTTGTTATGTTCCAGTGACTAGGACCGTTCAAACTGAACATCCAAACCTCTGGACTGATACCGTGATGGTTGTTCTGTTCCAGTGACTAGGACCGTTCAAACTGAACATCCAAACCTCTGGACTGATACCGTGTTGGTTGTTATGTTCCAGAGACCAGGACCGTTCAAACTGAACATCCAAACCTCTGGACTGATACCGTGTTGGTTGTTATGTTCCAGTGACTCGGACCGTTCAAACTGAACATCCAAACCTCTGGACTGATACCGTGATGGTTATTATGTTCCAGTGACTAGGACCGTTCAAACTGAACATCCAAATCTCTGGACTGATACCGTGTTGGTTGTTATGTTCCAGTGACTAGGACCGTTCAAACTGAACATCCAAACCTCTGGACTGATACCGTGTTGGTTGTTATGTTCCAGGGACTAGAACCGTTCAAACTGAACATCCAAACCTCTGGACTGATACCGTGTTGGTTGTTATGTTCCAGTGACTAGGACCGTTCAAACTGAACATCCAAACCTCTGGACTGATACCGTGTTGGTTGTTATGTTCCAGTGACTAGGACCGTTCACACTGAACATCCAAACTTCTGGACTGATACCGTGTTGGTTGTTACGTTCCAGTGACTCGGACCGTTCAAGCTGAACATCCAAACCTCTGGACTGATACCGTGATGGTTGTTATGTTCCAGTGACTAGGACCGTTCAAACTGAACATCCAAACCTCTGGACTGATACCGTGTTGGTTGTTATGTTCCAGTGACTAGGACCGTTCAAATTGAACATCCAAACCTCTGGACTGATACCGTGTTGGTTGTTATGTTCCAGTGACTAGGACCGTTCAAACTGAACATCCAAACCTCTGGACTGATACTGTGTTGGTTGTTATGTTCCAGTGACTCGAACCGTTCAAGGTGAACATCCAAACCTCTGGACTGATACCGTGATGGTTGTTATGTTCCAGTGACTAGGACCGTTCAAACTGAACATCCAAACCTCTGGACTGATAACGTGATGGTTGTTCTGTTCCAGTGACTAGGACCGTTCAAACTGAACATCCAAACCTCTGGACTGATACCGTGTTGGTTGTTATGTTCCAGAGACCAGGACCGTTCAAACTGAACATCCAAACCTCTGGACTGATACCGTGTTGGTTGTTATGTTCCAGTGACTCGTACCGTTCAAACTGAACATCCAAACCTCTGGACTGATACCGTGATGGTTGTTATGTTCCAGTGACTAGGACCGTTCAAACTGAACATCCAAATCTCTGGACTGATACCGTGTTGGTTGTTATGTTCCAGTGACTAGGACCGTTCAAACTGAACATCCAAACCTCTGGACTGATACCGTGTTGGTTGTTATGTTCCAGTGACTAGGACCGTTCAAACTGAACATCCAAACCTCTGGACTGATACCGTGTTGGTTGTTATGTTCCAGGGACTAGAACCGTTCAAACTGAACATCCAGACCTCTGGACTGATACCGTGTTGGTTGTTATGTTCCAGTGACTAGGACCGTTCAAACTGAACATCCAGACCTCTGGACTGATACCGTGTTGGTTGTTATGTTCCAGTGACTAGGACCGTTCACACTGAACATCCAAACCTCTGGACTGATACCGTGTTGGTTGTTATGTTCCAGTGACTCGGACCGTTCAAGCTGAACATCCAAACCTCTGGACTGATACCGTGATGGTTGTTATGTTCCAGTGACTAGGACCGTTCAAACTGAACATCCAAATCTCTGGACTGATACCGTGTTGGTTGTTATGTACCAGGGACTAGAACCGTTCAAACTGAACATCCAAATCTCTGGACTGATACCTTGTTGGTTGTTATGTTCCAGTGACTAGGACCGTTCAAACTGAACATCCAAACCTCTGGACTGATACCGTGATGGTTGTTCTGTTCCAGTGACTAGGACCGTTCAAACTGAACATCCAAACCTCTGGACTGATACCGTGATGGTTATTATGTTCCAGTGACTAGGACCGTTCAAACTGAACATCCAAATCTCTGGACTGATACCGTGTTGGTTGTTATGTTCCAGTGACTAGGACCGTTCAAACTGAACATCCAAACCTCTGGACTGATACCGTGTTGGTTGTTATGTTCCAGTGACTAGGACCGTTCAAACTGAACATCCAAACCTTTGGACTGATACCGTGTTGGTTGTTCTGTTCCAGTGACTAGGACCGTTCAAACTGAACATCCAAACCTCTGGACTGATACCGTGATGGTTATTATGTTCCAGTGACTAGGACCGTTCAAACTGAACATCCAAATCTCTGGACTGATACCGTGTTGGTTGTTATGTTCCAGTGACTAGGACCGTTCAAACTGAACATCCAAACCTCTGGACTGATACCGTGTTGGTTGTTATGTTCCAGTGACTAGGACCGTTCAAACTGAACATCCAAACCTTTGGACTGATACCGTGTTGGTTGTTATGTTCCAGTGACTAGGACCGTTCAAATTGAACATCCAAACCTCTGGACTGATACCGTGTTGGTTGTTATGTTCCAGTGACTAGGACCGTTCAAACTGAACATCCAAACCTCTGGACTGATACCGTGTTGGTTGTTATGTTCCAGTGACTCGGACCGTTCAAGCTGAACATCCAAACCTCTGGACTGATACCGTGATGGTTGTTATGTTCCAGTGACTAGGACCGTTCAAACTGAACATCCAAACCTCTGGACTGATACCGTGTTGGTTGTTATGTTCCAGTGACTAGGACCGTTAAAATTGAACATCCAAACCTCTGGACTGATACCGTGTTGGTTGTTATGTTCCAGTGACTAGGACCGTTCAAATTGAACATCCAAACCTCTGGACTGATACCGTGTTGGTTGTTATGTTCCAGTGACTAGGACCGTTCAAACTGAACATCCAAACCTCTGGACTGATACCGTGTTGGTTGTTATGTTCCAGTGACTCGGACCGTTCAAGCTGAACATCCAAACCTCTGGACTGATACCGTGATGGTTGTTATGTTCCAGTGACTAGGACCGTTCAAACTGAACATCCAAATCTCTGGACTGATACCGTGTTGGTTGTTATGTTCCAGTGACTAGGACCGTTCAAACTGAACATCCAAACCTCTGGACTGATACCGTGTTGGTTGTTATGTTCCAGGGACTAGAACCGTTCAAACTGAACATCCAGACCTCTGGACTGATACCGTGTTGGTTGTTATGTTCCAGTGACTAGGACCGTTCAAACTGAACATCCAGACCTCTGGACTGATACCGTGTTGGTTGTTATGTTCCAGTGACTAGGACCGTTCACACTGAACATCCAAACCTCTGGACTGATACCGTGTTGGTTGTTATGTTCCAGTGACTCGGACCGTTCAAGCTGAACATCCAAACCTCTGGACTGATACCGTGATGGTTGTTATGTTCCAGTGACTAGGACCGTTCAAACTGAACATCCAAATCTCTGGACTGATACCGTGTTGGTTGTTATGTACCAGGGACTAGAACCGTTCAAACTGAACATCCAAATCTCTGGACTGATACCTTGTTGGTTGTTATGTTCCAGTGACTAGGACCGTTCAAACTGAACATCCAAACCTCTGGACTGATACCGTGATGGTTGTTCTGTTCCAGTGACTAGGACCGTTCAAACTGAACATCCAAACCTCTGGACTGATACCGTGATGGTTATTATGTTCCAGTGACTAGGACCGTTCAAACTGAACATCCAAATCTCTGGACTGATACCGTGTTGGTTGTTATGTTCCAGTGACTAGGACCGTTCAAACTGAACATCCAAACCTCTGGACTGATACCGTGTTGGTTGTTATGTTCCAGTGACTAGGACCGTTCAAACTGAACATCCAAACCTTTGGACTGATACCGTGTTGGTTGTTCTGTTCCAGTGACTAGGACCGTTCAAACTGAACATCCAAACCTCTGGACTGATACCGTGATGGTTATTATGTTCCAGTGACTAGGACCGTTCAAACTGAACATCCAAATCTCTGGACTGATACCGTGTTGGTTGTTATGTTCCAGTGACTAGGACCGTTCAAACTGAACATCCAAACCTCTGGACTGATACCGTGTTGGTTGTTATGTTCCAGTGACTAGGACCGTTCAAACTGAACATCCAAACCTTTGGACTGATACCGTGTTGGTTGTTATGTTCCAGTGACTAGGACCGTTCAAATTGAACATCCAAACCTCTGGACTGATACCGTGTTGGTTGTTATGTTCCAGTGACTAGGACCGTTCAAACTGAACATCCAAACCTCTGGACTGATACCGTGTTGGTTGTTATGTTCCAGTGACTCGGACCGTTCAAGCTGAACATCCAAACCTCTGGACTGATACCGTGATGGTTGTTATGTTCCAGTGACTAGGACCGTTCAAACTGAACATCCAAACCTCTGGACTGATACCGTGTTGGTTGTTATGTTCCAGTGACTAGGACCGTTAAAATTGAACATCCAAACCTCTGGACTGATACCGTGTTGGTTGTTATGTTCCAGTGACTAGGACCGTTCAAATTGAACATCCAAACCTCTGGACTGATACCGTGTTGGTTGTTATGTTCCAGTGACTAGGACCGTTCAAACTGAACATCCAAACCTCTGGACTGATACCGTGTTGGTTGTTATGTTCCAGTGACTCGGACCGTTCAAGCTGAACATCCAAACCTCTGGACTGATACCGTGATGGTTGTTATGTTCCAGTGACTAGGACCGTTCAAACTGAACATCCAAATCTCTGGACTGATACCGTGTTGGTTGTTATGTTCCAGTGACTAGGACCGTTCAAACTGAACATCCAAACCTCTGGACTGATACCGTGTTGGTTGTTATGTTCCAGAGGCCAGGACCGTTCAAACTGAACATCCAAACCTCTGGACTGATACCGTGTTGGTTGTTATGTTCCAGTGACTCGGACCGTTCAAACTGAACATCCAAACCTCTGGACTGATACCGTGATGGTTGTTATGTTCCAGTGACTAGGACCGTTCAAACTGAACATCCAAATCTCTGGACTGATACCGTGTTGGTTGTTCTGTTCCAGTGACTAGGACCGTTCAAACTGAACATCCAAACCTCTGGACTAATACCGTGTTGGTTGTTATGTTCCAGTGACTAGGACCGTTTAAACTGAACATCCAAACCTCTGGACTGATACCGTGTTGATTGTTATGTTCCAGGGACTAGAACCGTTCAAACTGAACATCCAAACCTCTGGACTGATACCGTGTTGGTTGTTATGTTCCAGTGACTAGGACCGTTCAAACTGAACATCCAAACCTCTGGACTGATACCGTGTTGGTTGTTATGTTCCAGTGACTAGGACCGTTCACAATGAACATCCAAACCTCTGGACTGATACCGTGTTGGTTGTTATGTTCCAGTGACTAGGACCGTTCAAGCTGAACATCCAAACCTCTGGACTGATACCGTGATGGTTGTTATGTTCCAGTGACTAGGACCGTTCAAACTGAACATCCAAACCTCTGGACTGATACCGTGTTGGTTGTTATGTTCCAGTGACTAGGACCGTTCAAATTGAACATCCAAACCTCTGGACTGATACCGTGTTGGTTGTTATGTTCCAGTGACTAGGACCGTTCAAACTGAACATCCAAACCTCTGGACTGATACCGTGTTGGTTGTTATGTTCCAGTGACTCGGACCGTTCAAGCTGAACATCCAAACCTCTGGACTGATACCGTGATGGTTGTTATGTTCCAGTGACTAGGACCGTTCAAACTGAACATCCAAACCTCTGGACTGATACCGTGTTGGTTGTTATGTTCCAGTGACTAGGACCGTTCAAACTGAACATCCAAACCTCTGGACTGATACCGTGTTGGTTGTTATGTTCCAGGGACTAGGACCGTTCAAAATGAACATCCAAACCTCTGGACTGTAACCGTGTTGTTTGTTATGTTCCAGTGACTAGGACCGTTCAAACTGAACATCCAAACCTCTGAACTGATACCGTGTTGGTTGTTATGTTCCAGTGACTCGGACCGTTCAAACTGAACATCCAAACCTCTGGACTGATACCGTGATGGTTGTTATGTTCCAGTGACTAGGACCGTTCAAACTGAACATCCAAACCTCTGGACTGATACCGTGTTGGTTGTTATGTTCCAGTGACTAGGACCGTTCACACTGAACATCCAAACCTCTGGACTGATACCGTGTTGGTTGTTATGTTCCAGTGACTAGGACCGTTCAAACTGAACATCCAAACCTCTGGACTGATACCGTGTTGGTTGTTATGTTCCAGTGACTAGGACCGTTCAAACTGAACATCCAAACCTCTGGACTGATACCGTGTTGGTTGTTATGTTCCAGTGACTAGGACCGTTCAAACTGAGCATCCAAACCTCTGGACTGATACCGTGTTGGTTGTTATGTTCCAGGGACTAGAACCGTTCAAACTGAACATCCAAACCTCTGGACTGATACCGTGTTGGTTGTTATGTTCCAGTGACTAGAACCGTTCAAACTGAACATCCAAACCTCTGGACTGGTACCGTGTTGGTTGTTATGTTCCAGTGACTAGGACCGTTCAAACTGAACATCCAAACCTCTGGACTGATACCGTGTTGGTTGTTATGTTCCAGTGACTAGGACCGTTCAAACTGAACTTCCAAACCTCTGAACTGATACCGTGTTGGTTGTTATGTTCCAGTGACTCGGACCGTTCAAGCTGAACATCCAAACCTCTGGACTGATACCGTGATGGTTGTTATGTTCCAGTGACTAGGACCGTTCAAACTGAACATCCAAACCTCTGGACTGATACCGTGTTGGTTGTTATGTTCCAGTGACTAGGACCGTTCACACTGAACATCCAAACCTCTGGACTGATACCGTGTTGGTTGTTATGTTCCAGTGACTAGGACCGTTCAAACTGAACATCCAAACCTCTGGACTGATACCGTGTTGGTTGTTATGTTCCAGTGACTAGGACCGTTCAAACTGAACATCCAAACCTCTGGACTGATACCGTGTTGGTTGTTATGTTCCAGTGACTAGGACCGTTCAAACTGAGCATCCAAACCTCTGGACTGATACCGTGTTGGTTGTTATGTTCCAGTGACTCGGACCGTTCAAGCTGAACATCCAAACCTCTGGACTGATACCGTGATGGTTGTTATGTTCCAGTGACTAGGACCATTCAAACTGAACATCCAAACCTCTGGACTGATACCGTGTTGGTTGTTATGTTCCAGTGACTAGGACCGTTCACACTGAACAGCCAAACCTCTGGACTGATACCGTGTTGGTTGTTATGTTCCAGTGACTAGGACCGTTCAAACTGAACATCCAAACCTCTGGACTGATACCGTGTTGGTTGTTATGTTCCAGGGACTAGAACCGTTCACACTGAACATCCAAACCTCTGGACTGATACCGTGTTGTTTGTTATGTTCCAGTGACTAGGACCGTTCAAACTGAACATCCAAACCTCTGGACTGATACCGTGTTGGTTGTTATGTTCCAGTGACTAGGACCGTTCAAACTGAGCATCCAAACCTCTGGACTGATACCGTGTTGGTTGTTATGTTCCAGGGACTAGAACCGTTCAAACTGAACATCCAAACCTCTGGACTGATACCGTGTTGGTTGTTATGTTCCAGTGACTAGAACCGTTCAAACTGAACATCCAAACCTCTGGACTGGTACCGTGTTGGTTGTTATGTTCCAGTGACTAGGACCGTTCAAACTGAACATCCAAACCTCTGGACTGATACCGTGTTGGTTGTTATGTTCCAGTGACTAGGACCGTTCAAACTGAACTTCCAAACCTCTGAACTGATACCGTGTTGGTTGTTATGTTCCAGTGACTCGGACCGTTCAAGCTGAACATCCAAACCTCTGGACTGATACCGTGATGGTTGTTATGTTCCAGTGACTAGGACCGTTCAAACTGAACATCCAAACCTCTGGACTGATACCGTGTTGGTTGTTATGTTCCAGTGACTAGGACCGTTCACACTGAACATCCAAACCTCTGGACTGATACCGTGTTGGTTGTTATGTTCCAGTGACTAGGACCGTTCAAACTGAACATCCAAACCTCTGGACTGATACCGTGTTGGTTGTTATGTTCCAGTGACTAGGACCGTTCAAACTGAACATCCAAACCTCTGGACTGATACCGTGTTGGTTGTTATGTTCCAGTGACTAGGACCGTTCAAACTGAGCATCCAAACCTCTGGACTGATACCGTGTTGGTTGTTATGTTCCAGTGACTCGGACCGTTCAAGCTGAACATCCAAACCTCTGGACTGATACCGTGATGGTTGTTATGTTCCAGTGACTAGGACCATTCAAACTGAACATCCAAACCTCTGGACTGATACCGTGTTGGTTGTTATGTTCCAGTGACTAGGACCGTTCACACTGAACAGCCAAACCTCTGGACTGATACCGTGTTGGTTGTTATGTTCCAGTGACTAGGACCGTTCAAACTGAACATCCAAACCTCTGGACTGATACCGTGTTGGTTGTTATGTTCCAGGGACTAGAACCGTTCACACTGAACATCCAAACCTCTGGACTGATACCGTGTTGTTTGTTATGTTCCAGTGACTAGGACCGTTCAAACTGAACATCCAAACCTCTGGACTGATACCGTGTTGGTTGTTATGTTCCAGTGACTAGGACCGTTCAAACTGAACATCCAAACCTCTGGACTGATACCGTGTTGGTTGTTATGTTCCAGTGACTAGGACCGTTCAAACTGAACATCCAAACCTCTGGACTGATACCGTGTTGGTTGTTATGTTCCAGTGACTCTGACCGTTCAAGCTGAACATCCAAACCTCTGGACTGATATCGTGATGGTTGTTATGTTCCAGTGACTAGGACCGTTCAAACTGAACATCCAAACCTCTGGACTGATACCGTGTTGGTTGTTATGTTCCCGGGACTAGAACCGTTCACACTGAACATCCAAACCTCTGGACTGATACCGTGTTGGTTGTTATGTTCCAGTGACTAGGACCGTTCAAACTGAACATCCAAACCTCTGGACTGATACCGTGTTGGTTGTTATGTTCCAGTGACTAGGACCGTTCAAACTGAACATCCAAACCTCTGGACTGATACCGTGTTGGTTGTTATGTTCCAGTGACTAGGACCGTTCAAACTGAGCATCCAAACCTCTGGACTGATACCGTGTTGGTTGTTATGTTCCAGTGACTCGGACCGTTCAAGCTGAACATCCAAACCTCTGGACTGATACCGTGATGGTTGTTATGTTCCAGTGACTAGGACCATTCAAACTGAACATCCAAACCTCTGGACTGATACCGTGTTGGTTGTTATGTTCCAGTGACTAGGACCGTTCACACTGAACAGCCAAACCTCTGGACTGATACCGTGTTGGTTGTTATGTTCCAGTGACTAGGACCGTTCAAACTGAACATCCAAACCTCTGGACTGATACCGTGTTGGTTGTTATGTTCCAGGGACTAGAACCGTTCACACTGAACATCCAAACCTCTGGACTGATACCGTGTTGTTTGTTATGTTCCAGTGACTAGGACCGTTCAAACTGAACATCCAAACCTCTGGACTGATACCGTGTTGGTTGTTATGTTCCAGTGACTAGGACCGTTCAAACTGAACATCCAAACCTCTGGACTGATACCGTGTTGGTTGTTATGTTCCAGTGACTAGGACCGTTCAAACTGAACATCCAAACCTCTGGACTGATACCGTGTTGGTTGTTATGTTCCAGTGACTCTGACCGTTCAAGCTGAACATCCAAACCTCTGGACTGATATCGTGATGGTTGTTATGTTCCAGTGACTAGGACCGTTCAAACTGAACATCCAAACCTCTGGACTGATACCGTGTTGGTTGTTATGTTCCCGGGACTAGAACCGTTCACACTGAACATCCAAACCTCTGGACTGATACCGTGTTGGTTGTTATGTTCCAGTGACTAGGACCGTTCAAACTGAACATCCAAACCTCTGGACTGATACCGTGTTGGTTGTTATGTTCCAGTGACTAGGACCGTTCAAACTGAACATCCAAACCTCTGGACTGATACCGTGTTGGTTGTTATGTTCCAGTGACTAGGACCGTTCAAACTGAGCATCCAAACCTCTGGACTGATACCGTGTTGGTTGTTATGTTCCAGGGACTAGAACCGTTCAAACTGAACATCCAAACCTCTGGACTGATACCGTGTTGGTTGTTATGTTCCAGTGACTAGGACCGTTCAAACTGAACATCCAAACCTCTGGACTGATACCATGTTGGTTGTTATGTTCCAGTGACTAGGACCGTTCAAACTGAACATCCAAACCTCTGGACTGATACCGTGTTGGTTGTTATTTTCCAGTGACTAGGACCGTTCAAACTGAACATCCAAACCTCTGGACTGATACCATGTTGGTTGTTATGTTCCAGTGACTAGGACCGTTCAAACTGAACATCCAAACCTCTGGACTGATACCATGTTGGTTGTTATCTAACTTCACAGACTTTATTCAACATCCCAAATCCCTTATAGTTTTTTTTTCTCCTTAGCATCAGTTCATTGTTTCAGGGACTACTAACATCACCATACACAGTGGACCTGTAGAGTCCAACCCAACCTCAAAGTGAAGGACGTTAAAATTTTGAATTTCCTATAAAAGCAGTATTTAACAGCAATATTTTTTTAAGGCCCAGAGATACTCTTGGAGTCTCAATAAAGGAAAGGATTCCGTCATCAAAAGACCTTTGATATGTTTTGTTAAACTAGAGGTGAACAGCAAATATCGGTTTTAGAGGCATTACTGACATTTCCTTGAAATTGGATAATTGTACCCTGCCTATGCAAAGCATTCAAAGGAGGCCACACAATTTGGCATGAAAGATATATTTTTTGGTGAGGATTAAATTATATGTTGTCGATGGAAGCATTTGTGCTATAATTTTGTGTCTCCCTTTCTTGAGACGTATAATTTTATACTGGATGTACTCTGTGCCAGCAAATGCATAATTTTACATTGTTGCTATGTGCTAGAGGATGGTGATTATCAGTGTAGGATGATGGTTAGCTTAGCCTGAAGGTTGAACAAATATCACTTCTGTGAGAGAGCTCTTTTATAGAAAAATCTAATTTTTTCCCCATTTTTAACTAATTCAATCTTTGCTGATCTCACCACTGGTTGCGCTAATCATTGTTTTTACATTTGTAAATAAAGTGTAGGTTAGATTTTGACCCTGTCTATTCTGATAGTTAGATACAGATGTGAATTAGACGGATAAACACTCAAAGATTGCTCCTGAGGCCTCCTACTAATGCTACTTATGCCCCAGGCATTAATTCAAATTCAAGTTCAAGTTAAATAATCTTGACATGTTTCAACTCCACAACCACTGTATAGGGTGTGACAAAACCGTGTTCTGTAGTCAGAAGTCAAACCAATGGGCATAACACAAATTAACACAACACATTGTTTAATTTTCCTTTTATATTTGACTTTTAACAACATCCGTTCAGTTCATGTGGCATTCCAGATTTGTGGTATTTGGTGGCATTATATCAACTTAAGTCTTGTTTGAAGATTTTTTTGTGCTTCAGAAATTGCAACAACAAACAGTTACCTCACAGCATGGGGCCAGGGAAGGCATCTGCTCGCAGTGACACAATGTCATAATATGGGAGGGGGGAAGTACCCTCTTTAGCTGTTAAGCTGCCAGGCTAACACACCGGCTGTGACGTAACAAGCTACCAATGTCAATATGAAAAGATAGCAAAACCATGAAGGTACAGTACCAGATATGTACATTTTTACATTTACATTTTAGTCACTTAGCAGACGCTCTTATCCAGAGCAACTGACAGTAGTGAATGCATACATTTCATACAATTTCATACATTTATTTATATTTTTTTCTGTGCTGGCCCCCTGTGGGAATCGAACCCACAACCCTGGTGTTGCAAACACCATGCTCTACCAACTGAGCTACAGGGAAGGCTGTAAGCTTCTAGCATTCATGTGTATACGCACACACACACACACACACACACACACACACACACACACACACACACACACACACACACACACACACACACACACACACACACACACACACACACACACACACACAAAGCCATCACATCACAAATTGTTATGATTCTCTGTAATCAGATTACACTAAGCATCCTAAATTTACAGCGTTACACTTTTTTAAATATATATATAAATATATCATACATCTTTCACAAAGCATTTATCCCTGGAATTACAAACTAATCTGAGGATGTGTGTGTGTGTGTGTGTGTGTGTGTGTGTGTGTGTGTGTGTGTGTGTGTGTGTGTGTGTGAGATGTGGGGGGGATCTATACAGCAAATAGATCTATACAGTGAGTATGTGGGGTATTAACCCCATTTTCTGTAAATGATCATGCAGACATATTTTATTATGATTTTGACCAGTTTGAACTCACAAACCCTGTTTGTCTGGACAAAATTAGAAGCACCATAATAACAGACAGATGCAAGATTTAGCTGTTGTCAGGCAAACTTAGAAGAGACTGTTTTTAAAATGTGTAGCATTACCAGTTGCATTTGCTCTATATTGGGTCCATTCAAGCTTAATTTCCTTTATAAAGCATTGGTAAAATTGTTCCTCTGCTGTTCTTTACTTTAAATCATAGGGTAGCTGAATTTACTCTTTAATTATAGGTTTATTTTCCCCTCACCACTCAATTGTTCCATTCAACCACAAATTCCTGTGGGATGCCTATATCGACATAGGTGACATAAAAGATTAATAAAACATCATCAAACATCAACAACGTCAACCATATCCACCAAGTTACACAACTTGTGTTGTCCACAAAACATAATTCGGTTAGCTCAATGAAATATCCCTATATGGGGTACCGTTGAGGTATAACTAACGGCATAGCATGGTGCCAAGCCACAGGTTTGCTCCTGGGATGGAGGATCCAGGAGAGAGGGAGGCTGAGCTGAGCTGTGAGCCAGTCACACCCATGCTCTTAGGGCCTGTGGTCGGGTCGAGTGGGCTGAAGCCCTGCGTGACAAAGCAACAGCAGAAACCTTTTGGTTAGTTACAGAGGCAAAAAAAGAGACTCTGGGTAAATAAACACTGTACTATGGAGAGAGACCTCATCCAAGAAAATATATATTAAGGATCTTATTTCTGAAAGAGCTGCAGAGAAATGAAAATACCCTTGATATAGAATCCAGTAGTATATACTTTTATACTTTCATGACCTCAGCCATTTTCTATTTTTACATTGTATCAGGTTTCAGGTATGACCCAGATGCAGACAGTGTTGAAGAAACATAAGTTTATTTCTGGAACAGGAGACAAAGTGCTGTGAGTCATGGGTTTAACTCTGGACACATGAAAGGTGGAATGTATACGGAGGGTACGGGGCAACAGAAGACGAACACCAGAGGGGCTAATGACTTTGAAGATGGGAAAAGGGCCGAAAAACCAGGGGGAGAGTTTACGGGATGCCACCCGGAGGGGCAGATCCCAGGTGGACAGCCATACCTTCTGCCCAAGATGATACCAGGGAGCCGGGGTCCGGTGGTGATCCGCTTGTCGTCGATACCTGGAGGTGGTCTTGAGGAGGGCCGGCCGGGCTCTCCTCCAGGTACGACGACAGCGGCGGACAAACGTCTGGGCCGAAGGTATGTCAACCTCTTCTTCTTGCTCAGGGAAGAGTGGGAGCTGATACCCCAGGGAACACTCAAAGGGTGATAGGCCCGTGGCAGAGCAGGGAAGGGTGTTGCGGGCGTATTCGACCCATACAAGCTGCTGGCTCCAGGTGGTGGGATTGGAGACCAGACAGAGCAGAGTAGTTTCTAGGTCCTGGTTGGCTCGCTCCGACTGGCCGTTGTACTGGGGGTGGAACCCTGAGGACAGGCTGGCCGACGACCCAATGAGGGTGCAGAACACCTTCCAGAAACAGGGGGACTCTGGGAGGACTCCGGTCAGAGACCATGTCTATTGGCAGTCCATGAATCTGGAAGACATGCTGCACCATGAGCTGGGCCGTCTCTTTGTCAGAGTGTAGCTTGGGGAGAGGAAGGAAGTGGGAGGCTTTGGAAAACCGATCCACCATGGTCAGGATGGCCATCAGATGGGGGCAGACCCGTGACAAAGTGCAGGGAGATCTGAGACCAGGGATGGTGAGGAACAGGCAGAGGTTGGAGGAGACCAGCCGGATATTGCAGAGAACGAGAAGTCCTGTTCTTTGCATAGCGGTAATGAATGCGGAGACGTCGGGAACCATGGTAACCAAAAGTGTTGTCGCACAAAAGCAAGGGTCCGACAGGAGCCCGGGTGGCAGGCAAGCCTGGAGGAGTGGGCTCACTCCAGGACTGAGGAGTGGACCATGTCAGGAACGAGCACCCGGTTATCTGCCCCCCCCCCGGGGTTCGGCCGGGAACACTATGTCTCACAAACCGGCTTCCCTAATCCCCAGTTGAGTGCCGTCACCAGGCACGAGGTAGGAAGGATGGTCTCAGGTTCTGGGATAGTAGCCGTGGGGCTATAGCGGCGTGACAGCGCACCCGGCTTGACATTCTTGGATCCTGGCCGGTATGAAAGGAAGAAGTTGAACCAGGTGAACAGTAGGGCCCACCTAGCTTGCCTGGAATTGAGGTGCTTGGTGGTGGGGAGATATTACAGGTTCTTGTGGTCGGTCTACACAATGAAAGGATGTTCCACCCCCTTCAGCCAGTGCCTCCACTCCTCCAACGGCATCTTCACCACGAGAAGCTCACGATTCCCCACATCGTATTTCCTCTCCGTGGCGTTGAGGCGGTGGGAGAAGAAGGTGCAGGGATGTAACTTAAGGTCCAGGGCAGACCGCTGGGATAGGACAGCTCACACTCTGACATCTGAAGCACCGGCCTCCACCACGAACTGGCGGGACGGGTCAGGATGAACCAAGATGGGAGCTGTGGTGAAGCGGTGTTTGAAGTTCCAGAACGCCGGTCAGCAGCTTGGGACCACGTGAATGGAACCTTGGGAGAGGTGAGTGCAGACAGGGGGGAAGCCAGGGTGCTGTCGCCCCGGATAAAAAAGCGATAAAAGTTGGCAAATCCCAGGAAACGTTGCAACTGTACTCTGGACGTAGGCTGGGGCATATCCACCACCGCTCTCACCTTCCCGGGATCCATCTGTACACTCCCTGCAGCGATGATGTAACCCAGAAAGGGAATGGTGGAGCAATGGAATTTGCACTTCTATGCTTTTACAAAAAGCTGGTTCTCCAGGTGGCGTAGGAGAACCTGTCGGACATGGAGCACGTGTTCTTGGGTGGAGCCTGAGAAGACGAGGATGTCAATGAGGTAGATGAAGATGAACCGGTTCAACATGTCGCAGAGAACATCATAAACCTCATTAGGAGGTGTTACCTGGCCAACATCCAGTGAAATTGCAGAGCGCCAAATTCAAAACAGAAATACTGATTATAAAAATTCATGAAACACACAAGTGTTATACATGGGTTTAAAGATAAACTTCTTGTTAATCCAACCACAGTGTCAGATTTCAAAAAGGCTTTATGGCGAAAGCATACCATGCGATTATCTGAGAAAAGCGCCCAGCAGACAAATCATTACAAATAGGAACCAGCCAAGTAGAGGAGTTACACAAGTCAGAAAAAGTGATAAAATAAATCACTTACTTTTGATGATCTTCATATGTTTGCACTCACAAGACTCCCATTTACTCAATAAATGTTCATTTTGTTCGATAAAGTCCATGTTTATATCCAAATACCTCTGTTTTGTTAGCGCGTTTTGTTCAATAATCCAATGTCTCAAACAACATCCGGTGAAATTGCAGAGCGTGAAAATCAACAAAACAGAAATCCTCATAAACATACATAAAAGATACAAATGTTATACACCAGCTTAAAGATAAACTTTTTGTTAGTCCAACCGCTGTGTCAGATTTCAAAAAGGCTTTACGGCGAAGCAAAACATGCGATTATCTGAGAAGAGCGCCCAGCAGACAAATCATTACAAACAGTTAGCAGCCAAGAAGAGGAGTAACAAAAGTCAGAAATAGCGATAAAATGTATCACTTACCTTTGATGATCTTCATATGGTTGCACTCCGAAGACTCCATGTTACACAATAAATGTTCGTTTTGTTCAATAATGTCCCTCTTTATGTCCAAAAACCTCCGTTTTGTTGGTGCGTTTTGTTCAGCAATCCATTGGAACAAAGCTCGGTCACAACAGACAGACGAAAAATCAAAAAAGTACAATAAAAGTTCGTAGAAACATGTCAAACAATGTTTAAAATCAATCCTCAGGTTGTTTTGTCATAAATAATCAATAATATTTCAACCAGACAAAAGCTTCGTCAATAGAAAAGGAGAAACAAGAAAGGCGCGCTCCCGATCGCGCGCTGGACTCATGTCTGGAAATTTCCACTGTCCAGTCATTGAAAGTGCTGTATCTCCGTCATTTTTCAGAGTAAAAGCCTGAAACAATGCCTAAAGACTGGCCACATGTAGAAGAAGCCATAGAGATCGTGAACTGGGTCCTAAGTCTTTGTATGGTGGATAGGCTTTCAATGGAAAAACAGCCTTTCAAAATAATAGTACTTCCTGGATGGATTTTCCTCAGGTTTTCGCCTGCCATATCAGTTCTGTTATACTCCCAAACATTATTTTAACAGTTTTAGAGTGTTTTCTATCCAAATCTACCAATTATATGCATATCCTAGCTTCTGGGCCTGAGTAGCAGGCAGTTTACTTTGGGCACGCTTTTCATCCAAAATTCCGAATGCTGCCCCCTACCCTAGTGAAGTTAATCAGAACCTGGAACAGCGCACGGGCGCAGGATGCTGGAGGGGGAGGCCACAGAGGTGCCACAGAGACTCAGGACACCCATTTAACGTCCCATCCGAAAGACAGCACCCTACACAGGGCAGTGTCCCCAATCTGCCCTGGGGCATTGGGATATTTTTTAGACCAGAGGAAAGAGTGCCTCCTATTGGCCCTCCAACACCACTTCCAGCAGTATCTGGTCTCCCATCCAGGGACTGACCAGGACCAACCCAGCTTAGCTTCAGAAGCAAGCCAGCAGTGGGATGCAGGGTGGTATGCTGCTGGCATACCACCCTTTTACGGCGAAAGCAAACCATGCAATTATCTGAGGACAGCGCCCCGCATACAAACACACAAAAAACTAATTTCAACCAGGCAGGTGCGACACAAAAGTCATAAATAGCGATATAAAAAATGCCTTACCTTTGATGATCATCTTCTGTTGGCACTCCAAAAGGTCCCAGTTACATCACAAATGGTCCTTTTGTTCGATAATGTCCTTCTTTATATCCATAAAAACTCAGTTTAGCTGGCGCGCTTCAGTCAATAATCCACCCAGTTTCTCTCCATCAAAATGCATACAAAATGAATCCCAAACGTTACTAATAAACATTTCCAAACAAGTCAAACCTTAGGTACCCTAATACGTAAATAAATGATACAATTTAACCTCTATAGGGTAGGGGGCAGTATTTGCACGGCCGGATAAAAAACGTACCCGTTTTAATCTGGTTACTACTACTGCCCAGAAACTAGAATATGCATATAATTGTTTGATTTGGATAGAAAACACCCTAAAGTTTCTAAAACTGTTTGAATGGTGTCTGTGAGTATAACATAACTCATATGGCAGGCAAAAACCTGAGAAGATTCCTTACAGGAAGTGCCCTCTCTGACCATTCCTTGGCCTTCTACACTCTCTTTATTGAAAACTGAGGATCTCTGCTGTAACTTGACACTTCCTACGGCTCCCATAGGCTCTCAGAAGGCGGCAGAACGTTGAATGATGACTTTGCAGGCCATGGCTGAAAAACAGTAGCGCATTTGGACGAAAACAGGGTTTCCCGGTCGGAATATTATTGCTTTTTTATGAGAAAAATTGCATAAAAATTGATTTTAAACAGCGGTTGACATGCTTCGAAGTACGGTAAGGGAATATTTAGAAATTTTTTGTCACGATATGCGCCGGGTGCGTCACCCTTCGTCACCCTTCGGATAGTGTCTTGAACGCACGAACAAAACAGAGGATATTTGAACATAACTATGGATTATTTTTAACCAAACCAACATTTGATATTGAACTAGAAGTCCTGGGAGTGCATTCTGACGAAGAACAGCAAAGGTAATCAATTTTTTTTTATAGTAAATCTGAGTTTGGTGAGTGCCAAACTTGGTGGGTGTCAAAATAGCTAGCCCGTGATGGCGAGCTATCTACTCAGAATATTGCAAAATGTGCTTTGCCGAAAAGTTATTTTAAAATCGGACATAGCGATTGCATAAAGGAGTTCTGTATCTATAATTCTTAAAATAATTGTTATGTTTTTTGTGAACATTTATCGTGAGTAATTTAGTAAATTCACCGGAAGTTTGCGGTGGGTATTCTAGTTCTGAACGTCACATGCTAATGTAAAAAGCTGGTTTTTGATATAACATGCATGTTTTGTTCAATCAAGTTCATATTTATATAAAAAACAGCTTTTTACATTAGCATGTGATGTTCAGAACTAGCATACCCACCGCAAACTTCCGGGGAATTTACTAAATTACTCATGATTAATGTTCACAAAATACATAACAATTATTTTAAGAATTATAGATACATAACTCCTTTATGCAATCGCGGTGTCAGATTACTTCAACAACAAATGTTGTTTTGGTTCCAAATAATCCATAGTTATACCTCCGTTTTGTTGGGTGCGTTCAGGTCACTATCCGAAGGGTGACGCGCGAGCGCATTTTGTGACAAAAAATGTCAAAATATTCCTTTACCGTACTTTGAAGCATGTCAAACACTGTTTAAAATCAATTTTTATGCTATTTGTCTCGTAAAATAGCGATAATATTCAAAGGCTGAAAGAAAAAAATGAAGAATTCTCATGAACGCGCATCTCCGGTGTCACTGTTCCCAGGCTGACCACTCACAAATTCTCCTGCTGTTCTTCGCCCAGAGACGGCAGACACCCCATTACACTTTCTGGCACCTTCTGAGAGCTAATGGAAGCCTTAGAAAATGTCACGTTACAGCAGAGATGCTGTATTTTCGATAGAGATGCAACTGAAGGACAACAAATTGTCAGACAGGGCACTTCCTGTATGGAATCTTCTCAGGTTTTGGCCTGCCATATGAGTTCTGTTATACTCACAGACACCATTCAAACAGTTTTAGAAACTTTAGTCTTTTCTATCCAAATCTAAAAATTATATGCATATTCCCGTTTCTGGGAAAGAGTAGTAACCAGTTTAAATTGGGTACATATTTTGTCCGGCCGTGAAAATACTGCCCCCTAGCCCCAACAGGTTAAATTACAGGTTGTAATGCAACAAAATAGGAAAAATGTCAAGGAGGATGAATACTTTTCCAAGGCACTGTAGGTTGATAGGAGTTGTATTGTGGCTGACCCGGCCTATAGAACGCCCATCCTGTGCTCTAACGACTATGGGAATGTAGAGGGGCTGAGTGGGGATATCCAGCTTGGAAGCCAGGTTAGCGTCCATAAAGTTATCATCTGCCCCAGAATCGATGAGTATCCGGAGAGATTTCGATTGGTTCCCCCACAGCAACATGGCATGAAAAGGGATGCGAGTAAGGTGAGAGGAAAAGTTATCTGTATGGACCACCAGAGTACTCGCTCCTACCGGTGAGCCTGGTCTTTTAGTGGTCAGGTGGAGACGAAATGACTAGTAGTCCCGCAATACAGGCAGCTCTTGGTGTGAAGCCTGTATAGCCGTTCAGCTGGAGACAGCCTAGCTCTGCATCATTGCATGGGCTCAGGAAGAGGTGAATCGGCAGTCTTCGGAGGCTCTCGGCAGAACTCGGATAGCCTCGGGTTCTCTCGGCAACAGAGCCATCGGGGACTTCCAGGATACCTCAGAGGCAAGGTGGAATTGAATCTCCTCTCCTTCTTTTGTTCCCATAGTCGCCCATCGATCCGAATGGTCAAGGCGATGAGCGAGTCGAAATTCATCGGTAGTTCCTGGGCTGCAAGCTCGTCCTTTGCTTCCTCCGATCCTGTCCAACAGCGCTCCTGGGTTCAAGCTTTCTCAGCTGCCAACTTGCGGAAATCCACAGCGTAGTCTGCCACACTAAGGGAGTCTTGACGTAGCTGGAGCAGCTTGCGAGCAGCCTCTCTCCCGGACAAAAGAGAATCAAACACCTTCCGAACCTCCTCCATAAACTCTTCCAGACTGAGGCACATGGCGGATTGTTGCTCCCAGACCCCCGTGGCCCAGGCTAGTGCCCTCCCGGATATCAGCATTATGATGTACGCTATCCTCGAGCGGTCCAAGGGGAATGAAGAAGGCTGCATTTTGAAAATTAGAGCGCACCGGGAGAGAAAAGCCCAGCAGGTTCCGGAATCTCCAGGGTAGCGCTCCGGAGGAGGAAAGCGGGGTTCTCGGGACATTGGGGCAGGCTGGGAGATCACCGTTGTGGTAAGCTGCCTAACAGATAACCCACGGAATTGTTCCAGCAATGTGTTAACTTCTTGGGGCTATGTGGGACGTTAGCGTGCCACCCGTGGCGCACCCTATCAACAGCAGGTGCATTTCAAGAGCGGCAAATTTGAAACCAAATAAATGTCAAAATTCAAATTTCTCAAACATACAACTAACTTACAGCCTTTGAAAGATAAACATCTTCTTAATCTAACCACGTTGTCCGATTTCAAAAAGGTTTTACGGGGAAAGCATAAAGTTAGGTTATGTTAGGAGAGTACATTGATAATAGCTGTGTAATGCATTGTCGATTCAAAGACAGGCGTCACCAAAACCATAAAATCAGCTAAAATTATGCACTAACCTTTTACAATCTCCATCAGATGACACTCCTAGGACATTATGTTAGACAATGCATGCATTTTTAGTTCTATCAAGTTCATATTTATATCTAAAAACAGCGTTTTACTATGGCGTTGATGTTCAGGAAATCGTTTCCCACCAATACCGGCAGTCAAGTCATGACAACAAAATAATTAATTAATATTAGAAAACATTGGTAAAATATTATATTGTCATTCAAAGAATTATAGATTTACATCTCTTGAACGCAATGGACTTGCCAGATTTAAAATTAACCTTACTGGGAAATCACACTTTGCAATAATCTGAGCACTGCGCCAGAAAAATACGCATTGCGATACAGACTAACCGCCATGTTGGAGAGATCTAAAATCGAAAATACTATGTAAATAATCCATTACCTTTGATTCTCTTCATCAGATGTCACTTCCAAAGAATCCCAGGTCCATAACGAATGTAGTTTTGTTCAAAAAAGCTCATCATTTATGTCCAAAAACCTCCGTGTTGTAGCACATGATCTAAGCCAGCCGGACTTCACTTCACTTCAAGAACGGAAAAAATATATTTACGTTCGTTCAAACATGTCAAACGTTGTATTGCATAAATCATTAGGGCCTTTTTTAACCAGAACATGAATAAAATTCAAGGCGGACCATTGGGTTCTCTTTTAAAACGTTTCAGAATGAGAGTACCCACCATCAACTCGCACGCCAGGTGTCTAATGGGCCATCACGTTCCAAGGCTCTTCTTCAGTCAGATCTCACTGTAGAAGACTCAAAACACTTTGTAAAGGCTGGGGACATCTTGTGGAAGCAATAGGAAGTGCCAAAACATTCCTCACCCCCTTTGTTTTTCAATGGTATAGGCTTAAAGTCAATTCAACACATCAGGTATCCACTTCCTGTCAGAATCTGTCTCAGGGTTTTGCCTGCCAAATGAGTTCTGTTATACTCACAGACACCATTCAAACAGTTTTAGACACTTTAGGGTGTTTTCTATCCATATATAATAAGTATATGCATATTGTAGTTACTGGGTAGGATTAGTAACCAGATTAAATCGGGTACATTTTTTTATCCAGCCGTGAAAATACTGCCCCCTATACCCTAACAGGTTAAATGCTCGGACATGGTGTTCGACCAAGGTCTGGAACCCACCCATGAGACCACGAAGCAACTCCTCATGCCTTCCAATGATGGCTCCTTGGGAGGAGAGGGTTTTGCGGAGCTGGTCCGAGTCTGCTGGGTCAGTCATGGCCAGTTCGTACTATCAGGGTTCAGGTATGACCCAGTTGCAGACAGTGTCTGAGAAACAAAAGTGTATTTCTAGTACAGGGGCAGGCAAACGACAGGTCAAAGGCAGGCAGAGGTCAGTAATCCTGAAAGGGTGCAAAAGGTCCAGAACGGCAGGCAGTCTCAGGGTCACGGCAGGCAGGGGTCAATAATCCAGTGAGATGGGGCAAGGTTTAGAAAGGCAGGCAGGCTCAGTGTCAGGGCAGGCAGAAAGGTCAAAACAGGGAATGATTAGAAAACAGGAACAAGAACAGCCAAGACCAGGGGAACAAATGCTGGTAGGTTTAACAAAACAAAACAAACTGGCAACAGACAAACAGAGAACACAGGTGTAAATACACAGGGGATAATGGGGAAGATGGGCGACACACGCAGGTGGAGGAAAGCACAAAGACAGGTGAAACAGATCAGGGTGTGACACATTGATGGAATTACAATTCCATCTTTAAGAATGTTTAGTTTCATCATAGTTTGGGCATGTAAGGATTTTGAAAAACCTTGTATATGAAATCAAAGTAATAATGTGGCTTCATATCTTGTTTTGGTTTTGATAGATTTGATCATAAATAGTGAAAATAGCCAATTTATAACACATTAACAACACATTTATAACATTGAGGGATTGTGAGCCTTTTCGCCACAAGTATGTTGGAGACCCTCACCAAACTTGATAGAAAGGTTAATTTCAGCACTGACCAAATCTGATTTTTTTTTTACCAACATGTTTTTTGTTTTGAAAGGTTCTCATCTGACATATAATTTGGACTGTGGTCTGTTTGAATATTGCCCTGCGGCTTGGCTGACATTTAGCAAACCTGTGTGGAGTTGACATAACTTGTTTGTGGTTTATCTTACTCCAAAGGAGTGTATTCACACAGAACATTTGTATGACTTAATGCTATGAGAGTTGACTCCACATTCACATATCACACAGCAGAACTTTCCAATCTGGACTCTGGACTCTGGACTCCGTCTTATTAAACGTTAACACGTCTTTATTTCGTAATGGACAATGGGAATGGTCCCTCTACATTTGGACTCTAAGACAACTGTCAAATTTTTCTTGACTCACTAAGTTCCTATAGGGCTACATTAGAATTACTTAGTTGCCATTGTATTAGTCGACTTGAGTCTTTGTCTGCTACTTACCTGACCCACTGGCTGAAAGCCTGAAACTATATACAGTATTTGAATAATTGGGCCTGGGTCAATTTATATGACGTACACGTTAAGTACCAGCAACTCTCTGTCATGGTTCTAGAGTCATTGATGTACACACACATGAGAGCAGAGTACATTTGAAATACTTCTTATTTCTGGTAATTATCTAAATGAAGTAGAAAAGGAACCCTCATGCTGAGTTAGTTGTTCTTGTTTATTGATATAAAACCAGTGTTTTCTTGTTAATTGAAATAAAACCAGTGTTGTCTTGTTTATTGAAATAAATCCAGTGTTGTCTTGTTTATTGATATAAACCACTGTTGCGTTATTTATGGATATGTTTTTACCATCTGCTATTAATCAAAGGGAAGACTGGGAAATGTTTTTGGCACTGCTCCCTTCCCTCCCACCCTATGCAGCGTGCTACACAGACGCCGGAGTTCAGCACTTGGGAAATACTGGATTCCCTAGGGGATATAACTTCAGTCCCACTCAACAGCTCCATTAACAATAATAAAGTACCTCTGCCTTAAGGTGACATTCTCAATTTAGCATTATTTGTGTCTATAGATTGTATTCCTTGGTTCCGAACTCACCCGGACAGTCTTTGTCTAAGGGGAATACACAGACTCCCATGGGACCAATATCCCCCTTTTAACCTCTTGACGGTCGCCGAGGATAGGGGGCGCTACAGCGATTTCTGAAAAAATGTTGTGCCCATTTTAAACGGCCTCCTACTCAAACTCAGAAGCTAGGATATGCATATAATTAATACTTGTGGATAGAAAACACCCTAAAGTTTCTAAAACTGTTTGAATGGTGTCTGTGAGTACAACAGAACTCATATGACATTCAAAACCCAGAGACAGATCGTAACAGGGTGTGGAATTCTGAATTGCTAACTCAACTTCATCACTTTGCCTATAAATCACACCGTGAGCTATGGTTCATTGAGCACTTCCTATTGCTTCCACTAGATGTCCCCAGTCTTTACAAAGTGGTTTGAGCCTTCTACTGTGATAACTGACAGAATGAGAGTCTGTGGAAAGTGGTCACATGGGGAGGGCCATCACCATTATGACACCGGCGCCCCTGGCTACCCTCCCCTTTCGAAACGTTTTGAAAGACAATGCAATCGTCCCCCTTGAATGTTATTGGAGCTCTGGTTGAAAAAGGTCCTAAAGATTTATGTTATACAATGTTTGACATGTTTGAACGAACTTAAATAAAATAAAAATCCATTTTGGTAAGAGAGGAGTCCCGCGCACGACGGTACTTTTGGTGCAGCCTTCAGAACGCGCTAACAACAACAAGCTATTGGGACATAAAGGATTAACTTTTTCGAACAAAAATACATTTGTTTTGGAACCTGGGATTCCTGGAAGTGCCTTCTGGTGAAGAAAATCAAAGGTAAGGGATTATTGACAATAGTATACAAGACTAGATTTGATATGCGATTGTTCCAAGATGGCGCATCCCCTTTTATCGCAAAGTGTGATTACCCAGTAAAGTTATTTTTAAATCTGGCATTGCAGGTGCTTTCAAGAGATGTTAATCTATAAATCTTAGAATGACAATGTTACATTTTAAAAATGTTTTCGAATAGTAATTTAGTAAATTGTAGCACTGTTTCACCGGACGCATTTGAGGGAAAATAGTTAGTCAACGTCACGCGCCGATGTAAAATGCTGTTTTTATATGTAAATATGAACTTTATCGAACAAAAGAATGCATGTATTGTGTAACATGATGTCCTAGGAGTGTCATCTGATGAAGATTGTCAAAGGTTAGTGCTGCATTTAGCTGTTATTTTGGTTATTTGTGATGCATGTGGTTGGTCGGAAAATGGCTATGTGGCTACTTTTACGATATACTCCTCTAACATAATCTAATGTTTTGCTTTTGCTGTAAAGCCTTTTTGAAATCGGACAACGTGGTTCGATTCAGGAGAGGTGTATCTATAAAACGATATAAAATAGTCCTATATTTGAAAAAAAAGAATTATTACATTTTGTTATGCTAATGGCGATAGGATTTTTCGCTGGATGTCGAGCCCGTCCAGAGGTTAATTAAATTCATTAAACTACCTCATGGACAGACAGAACATTGATATGTTCTGTCTGACCTCATGGACTTTTTATTTATTTAACTAGGCAAGTCAGTTAAGAACAAATTCTTATTTTCAATGACGGCCTAGGAACAGTGGGTTAACTGCCTTGTTCAGGGGTAGAACGACAGATTTGTACATTGTCAGCTCAGGGATTCGAATTTGCAACCTTTCGGTTACTAGTCCAACGCTCTAACCACTAGGCTATGCTGCCACCCCACTGACTACCATCTCACCAACTGCCAGGAAATCATGGAAAGCTTTTAATTTACATTTACATTTAAGTCAATTAGCAGACGCTCTTATCCAGAGCGACTTACAAATTGGTGCATTCACCTTATGATATCCAGTGGAACAACCACTTTACAATAGTGCATCTAAATCTTTTAAGGGGGGGGGTTAGAAGGATCACTTTATCCTATCCTAGGTATTCCTTAAAGAGGTGGGGTTTCAGGTGTCTCCGGAAGGTGGTGATTGACTCCGCTGTCCTGGCGTCGTGAGGGAGTTTGTTCCACCATTGGGGTGCCAGAGCAGCGAACAGATTTGACTGGGCTGAGCGGGAACTGTACTTCCTCAGAGGTAGGGAGGCGAGCAGGCCAGAGGTGGATGAACGCAGTGCCCTTGTTTGGGTGTAGGGCCTGATCAGAGCCTGAAGGTACGGAGGTGCCGTTCCCCTCACGGCTCCATAGGCAAGCACCATGGTCTTGTAGCGGATGCGAGCTTCAACTGGAAGCCAGTGGAGAGAGCAGAGGAGCGGGGTGACGTGAGAGAACTTGGGAAGGTTGAACACCAGACGAGCTGCGGCGTTCTGGATGAGTTGTAGGGGTTTAATGGCACAGGCATTGAGCCCAGCAAACAGCGAGTTGCAGTAATCCAGACGGGAGATGACAAGTGCCTGGATTAGGACCTGCGCCGCTTCCTGTGTGAGGCAGGGTCGTACTCTGCGAATGTTGTAGAGCATGAACCTACAGGAACGGGTCACCGCCTTGATGTTAATTGAGAACGACAGGGTGTTGTCCAGGATCACGCCAAGGTTCTTAGCACTCTGGGAGGAGGACACAATGGAGTTGTCAACCGTGATGGCGAGATCATGGAACGGGCAGTCCTTCCCCGGGAGGAAGAGCAGCTCCGTCTTGCCGAAGTTCAGCTTGAGGTGGTGATCCGTCATCCACACTGATATGTCTGCCAGACATGCAGAGATGCGATTCGCCACCTGGTTATCAGAAGGGGGAAAGGAGAAGGTTGTTGGGCGGCCGGCCGTCACAAGACGCGAGATTTCATCTGGAGAGAGAGGGGAGAAAGAGGTCAAAGCACAGGGTAGGGCAGTGTGTTTCCATACTCTGTGTGGCAGTAGAGTTTGTCATTTATCATCCTCAATCAATTGGGAGGATGGTAATAATTTCATACCTGTTGTCACCTTAGAGAGAAAAGTGACTATATCAACAACACATGGTTAAACACAATAAATGAGTGATGGATATTATTTAGGCAATGGATAATGTATTTAATGTGGTTTACTGTGTTACAGTCCTACAATAACCCTAATGATTTACCCATCCAGAAGTAAACATTTTGTTGTTAACGTATTGTGGAAATGTGTCTGGTTTGTAATCAACAGCGGATTACATTTCTTTGATGTGAACAAAACAACTTACTATAATTACATTGTGTTAACTTCTACAGGATCGGTGTCCCTTCCACAGGATGGTTGACCTAATGTTGGCTAATGCGATTAGCATGAGGTTGTAAGTAACAAGAACGTTTCCAAGGACATAGACATATCTGATATTGGCAGAAAGCTTACATTCTTGTTAATCTAACTGCACTGTCCAATTACCAGTAGCTATTACAGTGAATGAATACGGTTGTTCTTTTCTTCATTAATTTTTACCAGATCTATCGTGTTATATTCTCCTACATTCCTTTCACATTTCCACAAACTTCAAAGTGTTTCCTTTCAAATGGTACCAGAATATGCATATCTTGATGCTACACTACAGGACTGTTTTGCTAGCACAGACTGGAATATGTTCCGAGATTCATCCAATGGTGTTGAGGAATACACAACCTCAGTCATTGGCTTCATCAGTAAGTGCATCGATGATGTCGTCCCCACAGTCTGTACATACATATCCCAACCAGAAGCCATGGATTACAGGCAACATCTGCATCGAGCTAAAGGCTAGAGCTGCCACTTTCAAGGAGCGGGAGACTAAGCCGGACGCTTATCAGAAATCCCGCTATGCCCTCAGACGAACCATCGAACAGGAAAAGCGTCAATACAGGATTAAGATTGAATCCCACTGCACCAGCTCTGTCGCTCGTGGGATGGGGCAGGGCTTCAAAAGTATTATGGACTACAAAGGGAAACCCAGACGCGAGCTGCCCAGTGATGTGAGCCTACCAGACGAGCTAAATGCCTTTTTTGCTCGCTTCGAGGCAAGCAACACTGAAGCATGCACGAGAACACCAGCAGTTCAGGATGACTGTGTGATAACGCTCTCGGTAACCGATGTGAACAAAACCTTTAACCTGTTTGGGGTAGGGGGCAGTATTGTCACGGCCGGATAAAAAAACGTACCCGATTTAATCTGGTTACTACTCCTGCCCAGAAACTAGAATATGCATATAATTAGTAGATTTGGATAGAAAACACTCTAAAGTTTCTAAAACTGTTTGAATGGTGTCTGTGAGTATAACAGAACTCATATGGCAGGCAAAAACCTGAGAAGATTCTATACAGGAAGTGCCCTGTCTGACCATTTCTTGTCCTTCTGTAGCCTCTCTATCAAAAATACAGCATCTCTGCTGTAACGTGACATTTTCTAAGGCTTCCATTGGCTCTAGGAAGGCGCCAGAAAGTGGAATGATAGCTCTGCAGTCTCTGGGCAAGAAACAGCAGGGGTTTCTGTGAGTGGTCCTTCTGAGGACAATGACACTGGTGTGCGCATGCACGAGACGACTCCATTTTTTTCTTTCACTGTTTGAACGAAAACAACGTCTCCCAGTTGGAATATTATTGCTATTTTACGAGAAAAATCGCATAAAAATGAATTTTAAAGAGAGTTTGACATGCTTCGAAGTACGGTAATGGAATTTTTTGAATTTTTTTGTCACGAAATGCGCCGGCGCGTCACCCTTCGGATAGTTACCTGAACGCACGAACAAAACGGAGCTATTTCAATATAACTATGGATTATTTCGAACCAAAACAACATTTGTTGTTGAAGTAGAAGTCCTGGGAGTGCATTCTGACGAAGAAAAGCAAAGTTAATCCAATTTTTCTTATAGTAAATCTGAGTTTGGTGAGTGCCAAACTTGGTGGGTGTCAAAATAGCTAGCCGTGATGGCCGGGCTATGTACTCAGAATATTGCAAAATGTGCTTTCACCAAAAAGCTATTTTAAAATCGGACACCGCGATTGCATAAAGGAGTTCTGTATCTATAATTCTTAAAATAATTGTTATGTATTTTGTCAACGTTTATCGTGAGTAATTTAGTAAATTCACCGGAAGTTTGCGGTGGGTATGCTAGTTCTGAACAAAACATGCTAATGTAAAAAGCTGTTTTTTGATATAAATATGAACTTCATTGAACAAAACATGCATGTATTGTATAACATAATGTCCTAGGAGTGTCATCTGATGAAGATCATCAAAGGTTAGTGCTGCATTTAGCTGTGGTTTTGGTTTTTGTGACATTATATGCTAGCTTGAAAAATGGGTGTGTGATTATTTCTGGCTGGGTACTCTCCTGACATAATCTAATGTTTTGCTTTTGCTGTAAAGCCTTTTTGAAATCGGACAATGTGGTTAGATAAAGGAGAGTCTTATCTTTCAAATGGTGTAAAATAGTCATATGCTTGAGAAAATGAAGTTATAGCATTTTTAAGGTTTTTCGTATTTCGCGCCAGGCGCTACCATTGGATATTGGTAGCGCCTGCGGAATGACGTCTGTCCATAAGAGGTTTTTAAACAGGACAACATTCACAAAGCCGCAGGGCCAGACGGATTACCAGGACGTGTACTCAAAGCATGCGCGGACGAACTGTCAAGTGTCTTCACTGACATATTCAACCTCTCCCTGAGTCTGTAATACCTACATGTTTCAAGCAGACCACCATTTTCCCTGTGCCCAAGGAAGCAAAGGTAACCTGCCTAAATGATTACCGCCCCGTGGCACTCACGTTGGTAGCCATAAAGTGCTTTGAAAGGCTGGTTATGGCTCACATTCTCCCGGACACCCTAGACCCACTCCAATTCACATACCACCCCAACAGATCCACAGATGACGCAATCTCAATCGCACTCCACACTGCCCTTTCTTACCTGGACAAAAGGAACACCTATGTGAGAATGCTGTTAATCGACTACAGCTCAGTGTTCAACACCATAGTGCCCACAGAGCTCATCACTAAGCTAAGGATTCTGGGACTAACGGGCCGCCCCAGGTGGTAAGAGTAGGCAACAACACGTCCGCCACGCTGATCCTTAACACTGGGGCCCCTCAGGGGTGTGTACTTAGTCCGCTCCTGTATTCCCTGATCACCCATGACTGTGTGGCCAAACATGACTCCAACACCATCATTAAGTTTGCTGACGACACAACAGTGATTGGCCTGATCACCGACAACGATGAGGCGGCCTGCAGGGAGGAGGTCAGAGAACTGGTAGTGTGGTGCCAGGACAACAACCTCTCCCTCAATGTGAGCAAGACAAAGGAGCTGATTGTGGACTACAGGAAAAGGTGGGCCAAACAGGCCCCCATTAACATCGACGGGGCTGTAGTGGAGCGGGTCAAGAGTTTCAAGTTCCTTGGTGTCCACATCACCAACGAACTATAATGGTCCAAACATATCAAGGCAGTCATGAATAGGGCATGAAAAAACGTTTTCCCCCTCAGGAGACTGAAAAGATTTGGCATGGGCCCCCAGATCCTCAAAAGGTTCTACAGCTGCACCTTCGAGAGCATCCTGACCGGTTGCATCACCACCTGGTAAGGCAACTGCTCGGCATCTGACCGTAAGGCGCTACAGAGGGTAGTGCGAACAGCTCAGTACACCAAGCTCCCCCCCAACCCCCCTTTTGTACACTGCTTCTACTCACTGTTTGTTTGTTACCTATGCATAGTCACTTCGCCCCCACCTACATGTACAGATTACCTCAACTAGCCTGTACCCTTGCACACTGACTCGATACCGGTGCCACCTGTATATAGCCTCTTTATTGTTATTCTTATTGTGTTACTTTTTATTATTACCTTTTATTTTACTTACTTGGTAAGTATTTTCTTCTTCTTGAACTGCACTGTTGGTTAAGGGCTTGTAAGTAAGTTTGATTTGATTTGAAATCCATTGATTAGGGACTAATAAATGTATTTAAATTGACTGATTTCTTTATATGAACTTAACTCTGTAAAATCTTTGAAATTGTTGCATGTTACCTTTATATTTTTGTTCAGGGTACAAAGAAGGATTAGCTTATTAGCACTGCCAGGCCACTAACACTGGCAAAACTGTCATTTTCATTCTAGAATGTGTGAGAAAATCTGTTCAGCGTGTCCTTACAGTGACTAGAGTCAGCTGTGCACCACAATGTCATATTAGGATCCCAGCAAGACACATCCTGCCTCGCCAAGCAGGCTTTCTTTCTTTCCTTCTACAGAATCCAGATTGTTTCAACCATTCAAGTTGAAGAGGGGAAAATAAAGGGGAAATGAAAAAAAACATAAATTGAAATGTAATGAATGGTTAGGGATTTTGGCCCTTATTGAAAGAGGTGATCAACAACAATGCACTACTGACAACTAATTTGACTGCTGTGTCAACTTGAGATGCCATGGCAATATTTTTTGACAGGAAGTTTATTTTCTCAGGCCTAGTGGAATATTAATAACCAAGTTGTGAGTATTGCCAAGTTTCATTG
The DNA here is from genome assembly GCF_901001165.1 of Salmo trutta. NCBI lineage: Eukaryota > Metazoa > Chordata > Actinopteri > Salmoniformes > Salmonidae > Salmo > Salmo trutta. The sequence continues at coordinate 10,579,171 of NC_042976.1, read as the reverse complement.
GACTATGTTCAAAATTCAAACCCACGCTGCGAACCGGACACACACTTGGGATATAATGTAAGCAATAGATAAATTGCTTATGTTATTTGTGCAGCGTATCATAATTAGCTGTCTTTTAAAACTCTTGATGTAAATTGTCATTGATGGGAGAGCAGATAATGCCAAGTATCTGCCATACTCTACAGAGGCTAACATAGGAAGATCTCTCACTGCCAACTGATGAATTCCACTACAGTGGTGATTGTAATGAAAGTCTTCACCCAGTTGGACTGATGATTAAAATATTTTGTCATAGGCATATCTAACCACGTATTCAAGTCAATGCAAGTACATGAACTCTAGCCCGTCAAGTTGAGAATGTTTTATTTTTTGACATAACATACATAGTGGTGATTTCAAACTCCATCGCTTTAATATTGTATAGTCTTAGGAGGAGAGTTCTGGGGTAGTATTCTGGGGTAGTTGTAACGATGGTGCCGTTTTGTTTTGTATATAAGGTTGCTGCTACCGTCTCTTATGACCGAAAAGAGCTTCTGGACATCAGAACTGCGATTGCTCACCTCAAACTGGACGAAGAGTTCTTCAATGAGTCGGATGGGAGGGATATACTACTACAGACATCCGACCAAGCCCAGATCCCCGTGATTCACTGGAGAAGGAAACAGAGATTTAGTGGAAAAAGATCAGAGTGCCTTGCGAGGATCAGGCGATGAGTGGCTAATCTGCCTTGCCCTGCGTTCTGATAGATAATGTTCAATCGCTGGAAAATAAATGGGATGAGCTGAAAGCACCTATATCCTACCAACGGGACATTAAAAACTGTAATACATGTATCTTATGTTTCACTGAGTTGTGGCTGAACAACGACATAAATAACGTACAGCTGGCGGGTTATGCATTCCCTCGACAGGACAGAACAGCAGCCTCTGGTAAGACACGAGGCAGGTGCCAATACATATATGTGAACAACAGCTGGTGCACGATATCTAAGGAAGTCTCAAGGTTTTGCTCGCCTGAGGTAGAGTATGTCATGATTAGCTGTATCACACTATCTACCTAGAGAAGTTCCATTTGTATTTTTCGTAGCTGTCTACATACCACCACAGACTGATGCTGGAACAAAGACCACGCTCAATGAGCTGTATACCGCCATAAGCAAACAGGAAAACGCTCATCCAGAGGTGGCGCTCCTAGTGGCGGGGACTTTAATGCAAGGAAACTTAAATCAGTTTTACCTCATTTCTATTAGCATGTTAATTGTGCAACCAGATAATAAAAAAATACTCCACACACAAAGCTCTCCCTCGCCCTGCATTTGGCAAATCTGACCATAATTCCATCCTCCTGATTCCTGCTTACAAGCAAAAATTAAAGCAGGAAGTACCAGTGACTCGGTCTATAAAGAAGTGGTCAGATGAAGCAGATACTAAACTACAGGACTGCTTTGCTAGCACAGACTGGAATATCTTCCGGGATTCAGTCACTGTCTTTATCAATAAGTGCATTGAGGACGTCGTCCCCACAGTGACTGTACGTACGTACCACAACCAGAAGCCATGGAATACAGGCAACATTCACACTGTGCTAAAGGGTAGAGCTGCCGCTTTCAAGGAGCGGGATTCTAACCTTCTAAACCATCAAACAGGCAACCTCTCCCTTCTAAACCATCAAACAGGCAACCTCTCCCTCAATGTGACCAAGACAAAGGAGGTGATTGTGGACTACAGGAAAAGGAGGACCGAGCACACCCCCATTCTCATCGACGGGGCTGTAGTGGAGCAGGTTGAGAGCTTCAAGTTCCTTGGCGTCCACATACTAACATGTTCCAAGCACACCAAGTAGTGCGTATGGCCCAGTACATCACCGGGGCCAAGCTTCCTGCCATCCACGATCTCAATACCAGGCGGTATAAGAGGAAGGCCCTAAAAATGTTCAAAGACTCCAGCCACCCTAGTCATTGACTGTTCTTTCTGCTATTGCACGGCAAGCGGTACCGGAGCTCCAGGTCTAGGTCCAAGAGGCACCTAAATAGCTTCTACCCCCAAGCCATAAGACTCCTGAACAGCTAATTAAACGGCTACCCAGACTATTTGCATTGCCCCCCCCCCCCACAGTTGCTACTTTCTGTTATTATCTATGCATTGTCACTTTAATAACTCTACCTACTTTTACATAATACCTAATTTACCTCGACACCGGTGCCCTCGCACATTGACATTATAGCCCCGCTATTGTTATTTACTGCTGTTCTTTAATTATTTGTTACTCTTATCTCTTACTTTTTTTGGGGGGGGGGATATTTTCTTAAAACTGCATTGTTGGTTAAGGGCTTGTAAGTATGCATTTCACTGTAAGGTGTAAACCTGTTGTATTCAGCACATATGACACATACAATTTGATTTGACTTAGTCTGGAATCTTCTGGGATAGTTTAGGGTAGTCTGGGGTAGTGTGTAGTATTCAGTAATCTGGGGTAGTCTGGGGTAGTCTTGGGTAGTCTGGACTGTTATGGGGTAGTCTGGGGTAGTATGCGGTAGTCTGGGGTATTCTGGGGTAGTCTGGGGAAGTCTAGGGTAGTCTGGGGTGTTCTACGGTAGTCTGGAGTAGTCTGGGGGTATTCTGGAGTATTCTGGGATAGTCTGGAGTAGTCTGGGGTACTCGGGGTAGTAAAATCAAATCAAATCAAATTTTATTAGTGACATATGCCGAATACAACAGGTGTAGACCTTACAGTCAAATGCTTACTTACGAGCCCCTAACCAACAATGCAGTTTAAAAAATACAGATAAGAACAAGAGGTAAAAGTAACAAGTAATTAAAGAGCAGCAGTGAAATAACAATACCGAGACTATATACAGGTGGGTACCGATACAGAGTCAATGTGCAGGGGCACCGGTTATTGAGGTAGTATGTACATGTAGGTAGAGTTATTAAAGTGACTATGCATAGGTGACAACAGAGAGTAGTGGTGGAAAATGGCGCCGGCAGAGATGGTCGCCTCGCTTCAGGTCCTTAGAAACTATGCAGTTATTTGTTATTTTTTCATGTATTATTTCTTACATTATTAGCCCAGAAAATATCAAGTGTTATTACATACAGCTGGGAAGAACTATTGGATATAAAAGCGAGGTCAACTTACCAACATTACGACTGTCACGCCCTGGCCATAGAGAGGGTTTTATTCTCTATTTTGGTTAGGCCAGGGTGTGACTAGGGTGGGCATTCTATGTCCTTTTTTCTATGTTTTGTATTTCTTTGTTTTGGCCTGGTATGGCTCTCAATCAGGGACAGCTGTACATCATTGTCGCTGATTGGGAGCCATACTTAGGTAGCCTGTTTTCCTTTGGGTTTTGTGGGTGGTTAATTTCTGTTTTGTATTGATTACCTGACAGAACTGTTTGGCTGTCGGTTTCTGTTTCTCTGATTATGTGTTCTCGGAAAAATAAATAGATGATGAGCACTAACCACGCTGCGCCTTGGTCTACTCCCTTCGACGGCCGTCACAACGACCAGGAATACGTCTTTCCCAAAGTGGATCCTTTGTTCGGACCTCCACCCTGGACATGCGATCTTATCCCAGAGGCCGACCCAGAACAACGCGGTCGCCGCAGGAGCGGCCTACTGGTCAGACTCAGAAGGCGAGCACACCATCCACCACTTCCGAGCATATTACTCGGCAATGTCCAATCTCTAGATAACAAGGTGGACGAAATTAGAGCATGAGTTGCCTTCCAGAGAGACATCAGAGATTGTAACATTCTCTGTTTCACGGAAATATGGCTCACTCAGGATATGTTGTCAGAGTCGGTACAGCCACCTGGTTTCTTCACGCATCGCGCCGACAGAAACAAACTTGCCTTATGATTAACGAGTCATGGTGTAATCACAACAACATACAGGAACTCAAGTCCTTTTGTTCTCCTGACCTAAAATTCCTTACAATCAACTGCCGACCGCATTATCTTCCAAGAGAATTCTCTTCGATTATAGTCACAGCCATGTATATCCCATCCAAGCAGATCCCTCGTCGGCCCTGAAAGATCTTCACTGGACTCTATGTAAACTGGAAACCATACATCCTTAGGCTGCATTTATTGTAGCTGGCGATTTTAACAAAGCTAACCTAAGAACAATACTTCCTAAATTCTATCAGCATATTGAATGAGTGACACGAGCTGATAGTATTCTGGATCATTGCTACTCGAAGTTCCGTGATGCATACAAAGCCGTCCCCAACCCTGCATTCGGCAAGTCTGACCATGACTCCATTTTGTTGTTTCCAGCCTATAGACAGAAACTAAAACAGGAAACGCCCATGCTCAGATCAATACAATGCTGGTCTGACCAATCGGATTCCTCGCTTTAAGATTGCTTCGATCACATGGACTGGGATATGTTCCGGATTGCCTCAAGCAACAACATTGATGTATACGCTGACTCGGTGAGAGAGTTTATTAGCAAGTGCATCGGAGATGTCGTACCCTCTGTGACTATCAAAGCCTTCCCTAACCAGAAACCGTGGATTGATGGCAGCATTCGCTCAAAACTAAAAGCGCAAACCAACGCTTTTAATCATGGCAAGGCAACCGGAAACATGACCAAATACAAACAGTGCAGCTATTCCCTCTGCAAGGCAATCAAACAAGCAACGCGTCAGTATAGAGACAAAGTAGAGTTTCAATTCAACTGCTCAAACACGAGACGTATGTGGCAGGGTCTACAGTCAGACACGGATTACAAAAATAAAACCAGCCCCATCGTGGACATCGACGTCTTGCTCCCAGACAAATTAAACAACTTCTTTGCTCGCTTTGAGGACAATACAGTGCCACTGACACAGCCCGCTACCAAAGCCTGTGGGTAGTCTGGAGTATTATGGGGTAGTCTGGGGTAGTCTTGGGTAGTCTGGGGTGTTTTGGGTTACTCTGGGGTAGTCTGTGGTATTATGGGGTATTCTGGCGGACTTTGGGGTAGTCTGGGGTATTATGCAGTATTATGGGGTAGTCTAGGGTTGTCTGGGGTATTCTGTGGTACTCTGGAGTAGTCTGGGGTAGTCTGGTGTATTCTGGGGTAGTCTAGTGTAGTCTGGGGTATTCTGGGGTAGTCTAGGGTAGTTTGGGGTATTCTGAGCTTCTCTGGGGTAGTCTGGAGTATTCTGTGGTTGTCTAGTGTAGTCTGGGGTATTCTGGGGTATTCTGAGGTAGTCTGGTGTATTCTGGGGTAGTCTGGAATAGTCTGGAGTATTCTGGGGTAGTATGGGGCACTGATTGGAATCATCGTCGTTGGTCAGGATGTGTTGTACCTGTCACCTCGTTAGTCAGAAGCCGTTTTACCTTTGCTGGCACAGCATCCGGTGCATCTGGTGGATGTTTCGCTCTTGCACTTAAGGTTGTTGAACAGAGAGCCTTTATCTTTGTGTTTCTCCTGTTCTTTAGGTTGTTGAACAGAGAGCCTTTATATTTGTGTTTCTCCTGTTCTTTAGGTTGTTGAACAGAAAGCATTTATCTTTGTGTTTCTCCTGTTCTTTAGGTTGTTGAACAGAAAGCATTTATCTTTGTGTTTCTCCTGTTCTTTAGGTTGTTGAACAGAAAGCATTTATCTTTGTGTTTCTCCTGTTCTTTAGGTTGTTGAACAGAAAGCATTTATCTTTGTGTTTCTCCTGTTCTTTAGGTTGTCCTGTTTGGGTTTGCTCCATCCACTCCTTGGTGTATTTATTTTATTTTATTTTGTCTGATATCAGGTCCAGTGGGGATCCAACTGGAGTTGCTTGGACAGCACTCAGTGGGGCCCTTTTGGTTGCCTTTCAGAACCCATGTTAAACCCCCCACCTGTTTCGTTTTGGTTGTCAGTGGCTCATTTGCTAGTTCCCTATTTATTTTGAGCATAAATGTTTGTTTTCTTATTGAGGAACAAATCTATCAAACAATACAGGTTGTCACATGTGTTGGACACAGGGTAGGCCTTGTGCTCTCCCACAGTATACTGCTAAGGAGTTGGAGATGTTATGCTTTCCGTGGCTTCTAATCATCTTTGGCAGCAGGTCCACTTCCTGTCCAGAAACAAAATGTCAGTCAACCAACAGAGAGCAGGAAGAGGGGCAGAGGAGCTCTGGGTGCTGATGATCAGTGATCGGAGAATAGAAATACACACACCCAAACTTTGCACAGTCAGGGCATAGATACTATGCACATTTTTCTGTAGTAAATACAGAATTACAAAGAGAACAGGCAATAAACATGTGTATACAAGCGAATTTACCACTGCTGCACGCTCGCTGGCTCTCATCTTGACATCAGGCTGGAACACATCAAGAAACAAGGATGGGGAGAGGACAGACCTTTCCCACATTACAAGCACTACAGGGCAATTTAGAAAGAAATCTCTGCAGAAAGACGCCAGCTCCGTGTGAGTCCAACTGTTTTGTAAACAATACAAACGAAAGGACAGCATATAAGTGATATGTGGCCTCAACCACACACAGACTGCTAGGTTGTTCACACTCTGAAACGACTTAGCTCAGATGGCAAAGTCAGCTTGGTGCAACCTTAACAATCCCTCACCATGACCATATGTGACATGGTACAGTAATGTTATGTGTTTAACTCATATCTCCTGCTTTGTCTCTGTGGAACTGTAAAAAAGTATTATTAATCTGAAGTTAACACAAATTACAACAACTATTTCCTTTCATGTTATTTGATTTGTAATGATCTTTCCAGCACCCAGTTGCAGCAAAAGATCATCTAGATATTAGGCTTGTAAACTTTGAGATCACAAAGTTAAAACAGGGTATATTACATTAACAACAGCAAAATAGTGTGGGAGACTGTGTACACAGTCGCCACACAGTCCCATAGGTTTGACTTATTATCCCTTCAGCCTTTCCACATCAAAGCGAAAAGTCAGGGCCACGTCGAAGAGTACTTGGAACAACGTGACGTCTGATGATGAATTCTAAAGAAAAAACAAACTCTTCCCCCGAAGCACAGCTTTTCTTTTTTTCATCCTGTCTTTTTTTAGAGGCATTCCAGTGTTCTTTCCGCTGTGGAATAAGGGTCCGTAATTTGGCTCAAACAATGTTTAAATAATCAAGAAGCTGCGAAGATTTGAACTAATTTCACAAGGAAGGCACCAGATGTTTTGGTCTCGCTCTCATTGATTGTAGAGTTGTACATCTCCTCTGGGGAAGGAAGGAGTGAGTTTATGGTCATTTGACTTGTATCTCAGTCTCTATATTGCATGTGTACCTGTAGCTGTTATCTCTTGGGGAAACCTGAAGGTGACAACAGAAAGGCCTGTAAGAAAAATACAGTCTATATCAATTGTGGATGAGTTCAAACAAACATTTACTGATGGTGTTAAATCAGGTTTTCTGGGCATAACAAAAGGTGTATCACTGGGATCGAATCTTGGTCCGGTTCTTTTCACTATTTACATTATTAACAATATTAGTTTATATGTAAAAAATTATAACTTTAACCTGTATGCGGACGACACTGTGGTGTATGCTATTGCTTCCACAGCTGATACATTTCTGTCAGAGCTTCAATCTGCCTTTATTGCCATGCAGAAAGCCTTTGTTGAACTGAAATTGGTACTTAATGCAGGTAAAAACCAAGTACACTACATGACCAAAAGTATGTGGACACCTGCTCGTCAAACATCTCATTCCAAAATCATGAGCATTAATATGGAGTCGGTCCCCCCTTTGCTGCGATAACAGGCTTTCCACTAGATACTGCAACATTGCTACAGGGACTTGCTTCCATTCAGCCACAAGAGCATTAGTGAGGTCGGGCACTGAAGTTGGGCGATTAGTCCTGGCTCGCAGTTGGCGTTCCAATTCATCCCAAAGGTGTGTGATGGGGTTTACGTTAGGGCTCTGTGCAGGCCAGTCAAGTTCTTCCACACCGATCTCGACAAACCATTTCTGTATGGACCTCGCTTTGTGCACAGGGGCATTGTCATGCTGAAACAGGAAAGGGCCTTCCCCAAACTGTTGCCACAAAGTTGGAAGCACAGAATAGTCTAGAATGTCATTGTATGCTGTAGCGTTAAGATTTCCCTTCACTGGAACTAAGGAGCCTGAACCATGAAAAACAGCCCCAGACCATTATTCCTCATCCACCAACTTTACAGTTTGCACTATGCATTCGGGCAGGTAGCGTTTTCCTGGCATCCACCAAACCAAGATTAATCTGCCAGACTGCCAGATGGTGAAGCGCTATTCATCACTCCAGAGAATGCGTTTCCACTGCTCCAGAGTCCAATGGTGGTGAGCTTTACGCCACTCCAGCTAACGCTTGGCATTGCGTATGGTGATCTTAGGCTTGTTTGCGGCTGTTCAGACATGGAAACCCATTTTATGAAGCTCCTGACGTCCTGACTTCTTGGAAAGGTGGCATCCTATGACGGTGACACATTGAAAGTCACTAAGCTCTTCAGTAAGGCCATTCCACTGCCAATGTTTGGCTATGGAGATTACATGTCTGTGTGCTCGATTTTATACACCTGTCAGAAACGGGTTTGGCTGAAATAGCCAAATCCACTCATTTGAAAGGGTTTCCACATACTTTTGTATATATGTTTGTTATTTTACAAATTATTTTTCCAAATTGTATTACGTTACAGCCTTATTCTAAAATGTATTCAATTGTTTTGTCAATTACACACAAGACCCCATAATGACAAAGCAAAAACAGGTTTTTATACATTTTTGCAAATGTATATATATAAAAACTGGAAATATCACATTTACATAAGTATTCAGACCCTTTACTCAGTACTTTGTTGAAGCCCCTTTGGCAGCAATCACAGCCTCGATTCTTCCTGGGTATGATGCTACAAGCTTGGCACAACTGTATTTGTTTTTTTTCCCTCGTTCTTCTTTGCAGATCCTCTCAAGCTCTGTCAGGTTGGATCGGGAGCATCGCTGCACAGCTATTTTCAGATTTCCCCAGGAGATGTTTGATCGGGTTCAATTCCAGGCTTTGGCTGGGTCACTCAAGGACATTCAGAGACTTGTCCCGAAGCCACTGCTGCGTTGTCTTGGCTGTGTGCTTAGGATCGTTGTTCTGTTGGAAAGTGAACCTCACCCCAGTCTGAGGTCCTGAGCACTCTGGAGCAGGTTTTCATCAAGGATCTCTCTGTAATTTTCTCTGTTCATCTTTCCCTTGATCCTGACTAGTCTCCCAGTCCCTGCCGCTAAAAAACATCCCCATAGCATGATGCTGCCACAACCATGCTTCACCGTAGGGATGGTGCCAGGTTTCCTCCAGACATGACGCTTGGCATTCAGGCCAAAGAGTTCAATCTTGGTTTCATCAGACCAGTGACTTGTTTCTCATGGTCTGAGAGTCCTTTTGGTACCTTTTGCCAAACTCAAAGTAAGCTGTCATGTGCCTTTACCTGAGGAGTGGCATCCGTCCCTTCACTTTACCATAAAGGCCTGATTGGTGGAGTGCTGCAGAGAAGCTTGTGCTTCTGGAAGGTTCTCCCATCTCCACAGAGGAACTCTGGAGCTCTGTCAGAGTGACCATCGGGTTCTTGATCACCTCCTTGACCAAGGCCCTTCTCCCCCGATTGCTCATTGTGGTTGGGCGGCCAGCTCTAGGAACAGTCTTGGTGGTTCCAAACTTCTTCCATTTAAGAATGATTGAGGCCACTGTGTTATGTGGGACCTTCAATGCCGCATCATTTTTTTGGTACCCTTTCCCAGATCTGTGCCTCGACACAATCCTGTCTCAGAGCTCTACGGACAATTCCTTCGACCTCATTGCTTGGTTTTTTCTCTGACATGCACTTTAAACTGTGAGACCTTATATAGACAGGTGTGTGCCTTTTCAAATCATGTCCAATCAATTGAATTTGCCACAGGTGGACTCCAATCAAGTTGTAAAAACATCTCAAGGATGATCAAAGGAATCAGGATGCACCCGAGCTCAATTTCGAGTCACATAGCAAAGGGTCTGAATACTTATGTAAATAAGGTTTTTATGTTTAACACATTAGCAAAAATTTCTAAAACCCGTTTTCACTTTGTCATTATGGGGTATTGTGAGTAAATTGTTGAGGATTTTTTTTATTTAATCAATTTTAGAGTAAGGCTGTAATGTAACAAAATGTGGAAAAAGTCAAGGGGTCTGAGTACTTTCCGAATGCCCTGTGGATGGGTATCTGGATGGACAAAAAGATATCTTTCAAAAAGCATGTTGATGAGTTAATTAAGAAACTAACTCTAAAAATAGGAATGTAGGCTGGCCTTTCCTTGAAATCTCGTAGATTGCACTCTTTTTTTGTATAAAGCTCTCTTCCGCCATACCTTACCTTATTCTTAACCTTCAAACGTATAAGTCAACAGACACGGATTCAGGGATGGCTAACCCTGGAGATTCTTTCAATCTCCACGAGTTGGATAAATCTGCTTAAAAACAATTGCGCCCCTCATGTCGAATGATCTCCAAAAGTCCTTAAAGTTGGTGAAGTTGGTGCCTCTGGGCAATTCAGGTTAAATCAAAATCAAATCAAATTTATTTATAAAGCCCTTCTTACATCAACTGATATCTCAAAGTGCTGTACGGAAACCCAGCCTAAAACCCCAAACTGCAAGCAATGCAGGTGTAGAAGCACGGTGGCTAGGAAAACTCCCTAGAAAGGCCAGAACCTAGGAAGAAACCTAGAGAGGAACCAGGCTATGAGGGGTGGCCAGTCCTCTTCTGGCTGTGCCGGATGGAGATTATAACAGAACATGGCCAAGATGTTCAAATGTTCATAGGTGACCAGCAGGGTCAAATAATAATAATCACAGTGGCCGTTGAGGGTGCAACAGGTCATCACCTCACGAGTAAATGTCAGTTGACTTTTATTCCGACCATTCAGAGTATCTCTACTACTCCTGCTGTCTCTAGAGAGTTGAAAACAGCAGGTCTAGGACAGGTAGCACGTCCGGTGAACAAGTCAGGATTCCATAGCCGCAGGCCGAACAGTTGAAACTGGAGCAGCAGCACGGCCAGGTGGACTGGGGACAGCAAGGAGTCATCAGGCCAGATAGTCCTGAGGCATGGTCCGAGAGCTAATGGACTTCCGAGAGAGGGAAAGAAAGAAAGAAAGAAAGAAAGAAAGAGAGAGAGAGAGAGAGAGAGAGAGAGAGAGAGAGAGAGAGAGAGAGAGAGAGAGAGAGAGAGAGAGAGAGAGAGAGAGAGAGAGAGAGAGAGAGAGAGAGAGAGAGAGGAGAGAGAGAGAGAGAGATATAGAGAGATATAGAGAGATATAGAGAGATATAGAGAGAGAGAGATATAGAGAGAGAGAGATATAGAGAGCATACTCAAATTCACACAGGACACCGGATAAGACATGAGAAATACTCCATATATAACAGACTGGCCCTAGCCCCCGACACATAAACTACTGCAGCATAAATACTGGAGGCTGAGACAGGAGGGGTCAGGAGACACTGTGGCCCCATCCGACGATACCTCCGGACAGGACCAAAGAATGTGTTTGTTTCTTAAGATTGTGTTTTGTGTTTGCTTTTCATGTATAGTGTTTTTGCTTTGTCATAATGGGGTATTGTGTGCAGATTGATGGGGAAAAAAAATATTTAATTCATTTGAGAATAAGGCTGTGACGTAACAAAATGTGGAAAAAGTCAAGGGGTCTGAATACTTTCCAAAGGCACTGGATGTACAGTGTAATTTATGCGTATGTAGATGTGTATAGTGTAATTGATGTGTGTATAGATATGTATAGTGTAATTGATGTGTGTATAGATATGTATACTGTCATTGATGTGTGTATAGATGTGTATAGTGTAATTGATGTTTATTGATGTGTTTGTGTAGGACTCATCTGTGAAAGATACCGTGGTCTCATCATGATTCCCTGCTTAAATAAACGTACAAAAAATTCTAAGAAATAAAAATACACATTTTTAAGACAATTGGATATTTAGTTTTTTTTCCCGTTGACAATGATGTCCCCTCTGTTTCTTTCTCAGAAATGCAACACACACACAGACACACAGACACACACACACACACACACACACACACACACACACACACACACACACACACACACACACACACACACACACACACACACACACACACACACACACACACACTCAGTTGATCACCAGAGATCCATTGTGTGGGTGAGCTTTTGAAGACTTCCTGCAATGTGTTGCACATGTTGAGTGATGTTCTGAACCTTCCTTTACCACCAATGGATTCATAATTGCAGTAAATGAACCACAGAAGAAATGTGTGCTCAACATTTTCTTAACTCCTCTTGGGTGTTGTGATAAATAAATAAATACATTTGAAATATGCTGAACAAAGAGTCGAAGATCACCCTGAAAGATTTCATCTAACATTTCATATTTGTGTATATAGACGAATGCAAATTTCTAATCAGATTCTCTGCATTTAATTTGAGAATGATGAAAAGGAGAGACCAGGCCTAAATTATGTTGCTTGCTGGGCCTCCAAACAAGAGATTGAGAGGAGCTTTTGAGACTGTTTTTATTTGAATCCCGGTAATGAAGTTAATTTTACAAGGTTTCCGTTCATTAAGTACAGCTGGCTCAGGTGAAATGTAGACATTTACAGTAAGCACTAACACACACACACACACACACACACACACACACACACACACACACACACACACACACACACAGAACTGAGATTTGAACTGAGAACATATAAACTGAAAGTATTGGGTGATTGATGGTAAGTGAAACCAGGAAAAAGGCAACAGGGACTGCGATAGAGCTACAGAGACACCACCTTCTGAAAAAATGTATTTCCAAATAAATGTAATGCCTTTATATTTCATATCTTTTGCAATGTGTTGGAGACAGTCTCCCCCCCAACTAACCACTAAGGGCCTATATAACCACCACCGCGCTACAGAGGTCTGACACAGTGTGTGCTGAACCTGAGAGGGCTCTCTCCCAAGCTTTCACATGAAAAAACGCTCAGGAATGTCCATGAAAAGTTCACTGTTACAACAGCACATCCTTTTTTCATTACGCTTCAATAACATACCTTTGATTCTGGCTATTTTTAGCCACTTCCTGTCTATCTGTGGGGCAGTGGGGTAGAGTAGAGGGGGCTTTAGAGGGCCAGGTGGTCCATTCTCACAGGAAGTCAAGGCTTAACACACCTAACCTTACTTACTCATAGATCATATCTGATGACATTATATTATCTTCTAATTAAATTAAATTGTCAAAAAAAAACTCCAATCAATGAACTTTAAAAGGTGGCCAATATGTTTATTTTTCACATTTATCTCCGAAATACAGTTGTCTGTAAATCTGCATGTTCAGCTAACTGCCTGGAGAGTTGCCACTTTGAGCCAGCGGTGCCCACGATGGAAAGAAGCAGTTCATTACAGACTCCCAAATAAACAGATATTAAATGGGGTCCACACTCAGAGAGAGTGTAGAGTGCAGAGCATTTCCCAGGCCTTACCCACTCCACCACCCTGTAGGTGACATCAGAGACCCTTTCCTAAACAAAGGCAGTTAGCTCTGAGAGAGAGAGAGAGAGAGAGAGAGAGAGAGAGAGAGAGAAAGAGAAAGCGAGAGAGAGAGATGGAAGATTTGACAGAGAGAGAGAGAGAGAGAGAAAGAGAGAGAGAGGGAAGATTTGACAGAGAGAGAGAGAGAGAGAGAGAGAGAGGGAAGATTTGACAGAGAGAAAGAGAGAGAGAAAGAGAGAGAGAGAGAGAGAGAGAGAGAGAGAGAGAGGGAAGATTTGACAGAGAGAAAGAGAGAGAGAGAGAGGAGTGTCCTGTTTAAGACGGAACGGTTGAGTTATGTTCGTCTTGGCAGCGCAGCACATCGGCTGGGCCCAAGGCATCACGGCGCCACCTCAGGCTCTCAGCAGCGGCCGGGGCGTTCTCCCAGCACATGGCATTCATTTTGGGGGCTGTTGGGGAGCGAGATGGGGCTGCTTTTCCAAAGCCGAGCGGTGCCTGAGCAATTAGGGGCAGCAATTACAAAGGGTGGATCTCCTCTCTGCTCATGCCAAGAGTAATTCTGGGGCTGCCAGGGGTCTAATGGAAGTGACAGGGAAGGGAGTCGTAATGGTGATCGTATACTTGATTTACATCAGGAAAGGCGCAGTGTTTTTGGGTTGTTTTTACCCTCTGTTTCAGTGTCCCGCCAATCATAATCAGAAAAAAGAAAACAGTAACACACATCTGAGAGATGTAGCGGTGATGATGAGAGATTGAATATGTGACTGAACCACAGCCTTGTTTCCTACCAATCACAGAAGATGTTTAACTTCCCCCCTCCCGTGATAGAGGTATTTCCAGAAGTGGTAATCAAGTGCCACCAGAGTGTGAGGGCGGCATTGGCCTGGGGTGCTTTCTACATTTTAACAACAAATGTGGATTTTCACTTAGGGACCCCGGCCTCCAGAATAAGATGGCTTGGCATCAGACAGAAGCACATCTGGACTGATCAAACAATGTTATGTTTTAAAACAAGTATAACTAGCAATTATCCAAAGTATTTTCATAATAGCAATACAGTTTGCCCACACCACTTTGAGCAACATCTCTTTGGCTATTTACCCTATTTACACAGTAATTCTCTTGACCTTGGAAGCTCCATATAATTTTACTTTATAGATGTTTTTCTATGATATATGAGCAGTGATTATTGAATTTCTGAATTATGTAAGAAATAAGAAGAAATTATCCAAACTTTAAGTGATGTTGTGACTCGAGTTGTTGGCAAGTTTCTGACCATATATTCGGTCTTGAAACTGCTAGATGCTTTGCAGTAAAGTTAGTTATTTTTCAGCATAATTAAAACTCCTTTCTGCAGTCAAGTTACCAAATCGCCCTCTAGTGGCCTCATGGGTGGAATGTTGTTAATAGTTTCCATAATTTCGTAATTAATAAACATTATTTAAAAAACCCACCGAAAATCCAGTGTTTCTTTGTCAAATGATTTTGTTATATTTCAGTATTCTGTGATGTATACTGCTGTTGAACAGTTTGGAGTCACTTAGAAATGTCCATGTTTTTTTAAAGAAAAGCAATTTTTTGGTCCATTAAAATAACATAAAATTGATCAGAAACACAGTGTAGACATTGTTAATCTTGTAAATGACTATTGTAGCTGGAAACAGCAGATTTTTAATGGAATATCTACATAGGCGTACAGAGGCCGATTATCAGCAACGTTGTGTTAGCTAATCCAAGTTTATCATTTTAAAAGGCTAATTGATCATTAGAAAACCATTTTGCAATTATGTTAGCACAGCTGGAAACTGTTGTGCTGATTAAAGGAGCAATACAACTGGCCCTCTTTAGACTAGTTGCGTATCTGGAGCATCAGCATTTGTGGGTTCGATTACAGGCTCAAAATGGCCAGAAAGAAAGAACTTCATTCTGAAATTTGTCAGTCTATTCTTGTTCTGAGAAATGAAGGTTATTCCATGTGAGAAATTGCCAAGAAACTGAAGATCTCGTACAGCGCTGTGTACCCTTCACAGAACAGCGCAAACTGGCTCTAACCAGAATAGAAAGAGAAACAGACAAGTCCTCAAATGGCAGCTTCATTAAATAGTACCCGCAAAACACCAGTCTCAATGTCAACAGTGAAGAGGCGACTCCGGGATGCTGGCCTTCTAGGCAGAGTTGCAAAGAAAAAGCCATACCTCAGACTGGCCAATAAAAATAAAATATTAACGTGGGTAAAAGGACATAGACACTGGACAGAGGAACTCTGCCTAGAAGGCCAGCATCCCGGAGTCGCCTCTTCACTGTTGATGTTGAGACTGGTGTTTTGCGGGTATTATTTAATGAAGCTGCCAGTTGAGGACTTGTGAGGCATCTGTTTCTAAAACTAGACACTCTAATGTACTTGTCCTGTTGCTCAGTTGTGCACCGGGGCCTCCCACTCCTTTTTCTATTCGGGTTAGAGACAGTTTGCGCTGTTCAGTGAAAGGAGTAGTACACAACGTTGTATGAGATCTTCAGTTTGTGCAATGAAATAAAGAGGTCAGAGGGTGTGTGTGATTGGAGTGCTTTTTCATATGCAAATGCTACAATATAGTAATTGACTCGATACGGCTTCTATAACAGAGACAACAGAGACAACTCAATGCTAGTATAGGCCGGCAACTGGTGACCTAGCCCAAAATAGGTCACAATTATAGAGACTCCTATGGAGACTCCTAGTAGATTCCTATCGACAAATCAAAATGGTTTCGCACTTGCCACCAGCTACATGTACTGTTCACAAAATGCCTTTTTTATAAGTTAGTTGGAGAACACTAACGCACATTTCTCATGCTCTGAAAATAATCTCCCATTTTTTGTTCTGCCTGTTTTGGAGAGAATCTGAGTATGAGTCCCTGATCTAATTTTGGGATCATATTTTTTTTTTGCTTCTGAATCGCAAACGCCGGCCTTCATCAACAAATAGTCTCAGAAGAGACATAATTGACCAACATTTGAAAATGTGCCGATGTTCAGGAGCATAAAGTGCCCTATTTTTTCCATAAACGTAATCCTAAGTATAAACATTCCATTAGCTGGCCTGAAAACTGACAGTGCTTTGTACGCTGGCCGTGTAGGTTTTATTCGATTACAGACACACCATATGAAGAACTTATACATCTATGGCCAGACGTCATCGTTTCACTGTTTTCTGAAGAATCCATGTTTATTAGTTGATCTTAGTTTAGCACAGAGCTTTGTGTGGCGGCAGAAATGGCACAGGCCACTGTTGATGATGAAAAGCCGCATGGTTGTTGGCGTGCGACGTGGTCGGTGTCCCTCTCCTGCTCTATTCAGACCTCTACCGCCTACACTGTCTGTGTCGTTTTATAGCACACTGTAGGCTACAAGTCGTAGGGCAAAAAATGTGAGTGGAGAATAAATCTGTTTATGGCTTTTGTGATAACCTTTCATATTAGAGAGGCATGAGGAGTTGTAACCGTTTTGACATTATTTACAATTAATATGACTACACTGTTCAGAAAGGGATGTTAGCAACTGACGCAAATGCATGACTTGAATAGTATTCAAGCGGTTTACGTAATTGAGCTATGGGGAAAATAAAATGTGTTTAATTGTTGCTCAAGCTGTTACCCATTGACATCTAAACACACAAAACACACAACTAAATGTTAACTTTAGTTATAAGGACAACCATGACTTGTTTTATGCTCCAAGTCCATCAATGATGTATCCAGGAGAAAATCTGCTAATTTCTGTTGCCTCATCAAGATTGAAAGTTTAACGACGTAGCTATATTATGTTAATCAGGATGTGAGGGAGAATATAGGCCCACGGAGGAGTAGGAGGAGGAGGAGGAGGAGGAAGAGTGGGTATGAGGGAACAGAATGAAGATTGATAGAACTCATGTTATAGGGAGCAATAAAAGATGACAGTGATAAAATCTAGAAAACGGGTGGACTTGTTACTGTGCAGTAAGTTTCCTGCCCAAAACCCAAAAGGAACTTTGTCTGTGCCTACATTTCCAGTTTAGCAAAAGTTCAATCAAAAGTTTAATCAAGCCTAACCATAATGGAGGCAAACGATGAGTTGAACGTTGATACTCTCAAATCTAAAGTGGCTGGTCTTCATTGTTTTCTCATCTCACAAAAGAGATCCCTCCTTTAGTTTTTTTCCCACAACATTAAAATACTGTCAGGGATAAAGCAAATATAGGCTACTGCAGAAGAGTATTCACTCTGAGACCACCAGTACCTAACACCTCCCTCCCTCCCTGGCAGGCTGGGCTCCTAGCTCCAACACCCCTGCTTTGTGTGTACGTAGGGGTCTGCCCCTCCCTGGCAGGCTGGGCTCCTAGCTCCAACACCCCTGCTTTGTGTGTACGTAGCGGTCTGGTTGTTTTTACAGAGTAAGGATGCAGAGAACAAGAGTTTTAACCCCGGAACATGCTTACTTTAATTATAATAGTCAACGGGCTTCAAGTGGGAAGTGTATTTGTTTCTGTTACAGTATCTCAGGGATTAAAACTGAACTGGCTCTCACACAAGTCATTTATTGTGTGTGTCTACCTTTCTGAACCTCTGTGGTAACATCTGACTGTTTCTCTTCCCTGGCCTCCCCATCTCTGACCTTCCTCCAAGTCCTCCTTTTGTGTTTTCTTTTTTTCCATTATGTCTTGGGAATCACAGCGATATTGCTTGTGGATTTGAGGCAAATAAACTGGAATGAATAAATGGATTCCTCTAGCCTTATCCTTAGCAACAGGCCCATCTGTTCTGACAACGGAGTCGGATGGCATTACAGGAACATGCTCTGTCACCTGTTCCATGTAAAAGCTGTGTGTGTGTTGCCTTTTGTCTCTGAGATAAAAAGGCCTTATTTTAGAATGTCCTATCATCCAAGGGACCAGTGAGACCTACAGTAATTGAGTGGAATGTATATATTCACTTCAAGCTAAATGTAGTGTAACATGGCTTGTCACCACTGTGAAGCCAAACAAGTCACTTCAAAACCTCTTTAAAGTAATAGTCCTTATCAGAATTATAGATGACGTCAAGGAGAAATCATGGACTCCCCCCTTTCCGCTTTCCTATTCATTTTACACTCACTGGCTAAGTAGAGTAAACATAGAGAGAGAGAGAGAGAGAGAGAGAGAGAGAGAGAGAGAGAGAGAGAGAGAGAGAGAGAGAGAGAGAGAGATGATAGATGCAGATGAGAGAGAGATGATGGAGGCAGATGAGTGAGAGATGAGAGAGAGAGAGAGAGAGAGAGAGAGAGAGAGAGAGATGATAGATGCAGATGAGAGAGAGATGATGGAGGCAGATGAGTGAGAGATGAGAGAGAGAGATGATGGAGGCAGATGAGAGAGAGATGAAAGAGAGAGATGATGAGGTAGATGAGAGAGAGATGATGGAGGCAGATGAGAGAGAGATGAGAGAGAGATGATGGAGGCAGATGAGAGAGAGATGAGAGAGAGATGATGGAGGCAGATGAGAGAGATGAGAGAGAGATGATGTAGGCAGATGAGAGAGAGATGAGAGAGAGATGATGGAGGCAGATGAGAGAGAGATGGGAGAGAGAGATGATGGAGGCAGATGAGAGAGAGATGAGAGAGAGATGATGGAGGCAGATGAGAGAGAGATGATGGAGGCAGATGAGAGAGAGATGAGAGAGGCAGATGAGAGAGAGATGAGAGAGGCAGATGAGAGAGAGATGAGAGAGAGAAATGATGGAGGCAGATGAGAGAGAGATGAGAGAGATAAGAGAGAGATGATGGAGGCAGATGAGAGAGAGATGAGAGAGAGAAATGATGGAGGCAGATGAGAGAGAGATGAGAGAGAGGATAGAGGAAGATGAGAGGTGTGAGAGAGAGATGAGAGAGAGATGAGAGAGGCAGATGAGAGAAAGAGATGAGAGAGAGAAGATAGAGATGAGAGAGAGAGAAATGAGAGAGAGATGAGAGAGAGAAGATAGAGGCAGATGATAGAGAGAGATGAGAGAGGCAGACAATAGAGAGAGATGAGAGAGAGAAATGAGAGAGAGAGACATGCTAGAGAGAGATGAGAGGAAGATGATAGAGGCAGATGAGAGAAAGAGATGATAGAGAGATGATAGAGGTAGATGAGAGAGCGATGAGAGAGATTATAGAGGCAGATGAGAGATAAGAGAGAAATGAGAGAGGCAAACGATAGAGATGAGAGAGAGAAATGAGAGAGAGACATGATAGAGAGAGATGAGAGAGAGAGATGAGAGAGAGATGAGAGAGAGAGAGATGAGAGAGGCAGATGATAGAGAGAGAGGAGAGAGAAAGATGAGAGAGGCAAATGACAGAGGTATGAGAGAGAGATATAAGAGAGATATGATAGAGATATATGAGAGCGAGATGAGAGAGAGAGATGAGAGAGAGAGAGAGATGAGGCAGATGAGAGAGAGATATGAGAGAGAGACATGAGAGAGAGATGATAGAGGCAGATGAGAGAGAGATGAGAGAGGCAGATGAGAGAGGCAGGAGAGAGAGCGATATGAGAGAGTGAGATGATAGAAAGAGATGAGAGAGAAAGAAGAGAGGCAGATGACAGAGGCAGGAGGGAGAGAGAGATATGAGAGAGAGATATGAGAGAGAGATGAGATATGAGAGAGAGATGATAGATGCAGATGAGAGAGAGATGATGGAGGCAGATGAGTGAGAGATGAGAGAGAGAGAGAGAGAGAGAGAGAGAGAGAGAGAGAGAGATGATAGATGCAGATGAGAGAGAGATGATGGAGGCAGATGAGTGAGAGATGAGAGAGAGAGATGATGGAGGCAGATGAGAGAGAGATGAAAGAGAGAGATGATGAGGTAGATGAGAGAGAGATGAGAGAGAGATGATGGAGGCAGATGAGAGAGAGATGAGAGAGAGATGATGGAGGCAGATGAGAGAGAGATGAGAGAGAGATGATGGAGGCAGATGAGAGAGATGAGAGAGAGATGATGTAGGCAGATGAGAGAGAGATGAGAGAGAGATGATGGAGGCAGATGAGAGAGAGATGGGAGAGAGAGATGATGGAGGCAGATGAGAGAGAGATGAGAGAGAGATGATGGAGGCAGATGAGAGAGAGATGATGGAGGCAGATGAGAGAGAGATGAGAGAGGCAGATGAGAGAGAGATGAGAGAGGCAGATGAGAGAGAGATGAGAGAGAGATGAGAGAGAGAAATGATGGAGGCAGATGAGAGAGAGATGAGAGAGAGAAATGATGGAGGCAGATGAGAGAGAGATGAGAGAGAGGATAGAGGAAGATGAGAGGTGTGAGAGAGAGATGAGAGAGAGATGAGAGAGGCAGATGAGAGAAAGAGATGAGAGAGAGAAGATAGAGATGAGAGAGAGAGAAATGAGAGAGAGATGAGAGAGAGAAGATAGAGGCAGATGATAGAGAGAGATGAGAGAGGCAGACAATAGAGAGAGATGAGAGAGAGAAATGAGAGAGAGAGACATGCTAGAGAGAGATGAGAGGAAGATGATAGAGGCAGATGAGAGAAAGAGATGATAGAGAGATGATAGAGGTAGATGAGAGAGCGATGAGAGAGATTATAGAGGCAGATGAGAGATAAGAGAGAAATGAGAGAGGCAAACGATAGAGATGAGAGAGAGAAATGAGAGAGAGACATGATAGAGAGAGATGAGAGAGAGAGATGAGAGAGAGATGAGAGAGAGAGATGAGAGAGGCAGATGATAGAGAGAGAGGAGAGAGAAAGATGAGAGAGGCAAATGACAGAGGTATGAGAGAGAGATATAAGAGAGATATGATAGAGATATATGAGAGCGAGATGAGAGAGAGAGATGAGAGAGAGAGAGAGATGAGGCAGATGAGAGAGAGATATGAGAGAGAGACATGAGAGAGAGATGATAGAGGCAGATGAGAGAGAGATGAGAGAGGCAGATGAGAGAGGCAGGAGAGAGAGCGATATGAGAGAGTGAGATGATAGAAAGAGATGAGAGAGAAAGAAGAGAGGCAGATGACAGAGGCAGGAGGGAGAGAGAGATATGAGAGAGAGATATGAGAGAGAGATGAGATATGAGAGAGAGATGATAGAGATAGGTGAGAGAGAGAGATGATAAAGAGGCAGATGAAAAAGGCAGATGAGGGAGCGTAGCCTTTTTTTCATTTGTTTTCCTTCTCTTTTTTTAACTTATATTTTCCACTTTACTTTGAATGGATAACTTATATTTTTTCCCACAATTCATAAAGACATTATGAATAGGTTGAAACGGTGATCAAAGTTCGGAGAACCTTTAAAATATCAAGGTTGATATCCCCTGAGCTGAAGACAATCTTGAGGTTTAATCATTAGACTCTCCTCAGTAAGTCATCCAGTCACAGGGGATGGTCGGGGGAGACAAGGCCCGCCTTTATCACAGCCCACGGAGACCAACTCAGACACCATTTAGCCACAGGGAGTCCCCCCCCCCCCAGCCCCTGGGGGAGCCCCGGCCAACATTCAACCAACCAGGGCATCGACAGCTGCTGAACGCACCCCGACTCACACCGACTCACCCCACATATATTCAACTATTACAGGGATTTTGAAACTAAGACTGTGAGTGCCCAAAAAAACGCCTACGACGTTATCAAGTTCAGAGCATTTAGAATGACAATTTACCCAAACCAGAGACAGTTGAAAGAAACCCTGAATAAATTACATTTGCTGGTACTACAAGGCAATATATTGTAATAAGTGAGAAAACGTTCTTAAAACCCCCTAGAGTCGATGTCCGTGTACCCGCAGACATCTAATTAGCATAATAAAAAAATCCCCATCAAAATCTGTCCGTTTTAAACTAGACATCTGTTTTTGTGCCACATCGGTGAAAGGTGACAGAGCTTAGAGCGACGTTTGACAGACCACGAAAATCAATCTTCTGGCGTCCTAACGGTTTGCCAACTATTATGACCCCTTTATGGAAAGATGAGACTCTCATGAACATGAAACATGTTCCCTGTTTTGATTTATGACCCCCACACGGGTCTTGGGACTCGTCTGAAGTCGGTACAGCCGATCTGCCAACTTCTGTCTGTAGCGTCCCAACAGTTTGGGCTACACAGGGAGCTTCCTCTCTGTACATGTTGTTTGTTTTGCTCTAGAACGTCCACAGGCCTCACAAGACTCGTTTGAAGGTCCCCCGTACCAGTTGAAAAAATGAAGTATAGTATATATGGAGACTGTTTAATGCCAAAAATAAGTGCTTAAATACATGTAAAAAAAAACAAAAAACAAATGTTTCCTAATCTTTGCTATATCTCTCAGATATTGGACAGACACTTCAGAACAAACTTCCTTTTGATCTTTATTGGAGAATATCTGCTGTTCCATGTAGTTCATCTGTTATTCAATGCCTTTGTATGGTAATAGCACTAGATTTGATAATAGCAGAAAGGCCCAAAACTATTTTTTTATTTTATTATATATTTTTACACTTCAAGGGGTCTTAAAATTCCAAATCAGATAGAAAAATCATCCTTGGTATGACTTTCCTAAAACACTTCTATTTAGCTCAGTAGAATCTAACAGTGTTCTTGGTCCCTGGAACGAAACTGGCCTCTGCAATGAAATGACCATGGAGAGATTATAAGTACAAGCGTCACTTGTGTATCCGGTCCTCTCATGTCCATGACTAAAGCAATATTGACCAGCGCTTATTCAAATGATATGATGGACTCCATATTAGCTTTTTCTTGTTCCATCTTCTACACTCCAAATAAGATGGATTCCTGTTTGATTCTCTCCAGACTATATTATGGCAAAAAGTCCCTCGTAATATGGGTCTTTCTAACGCAGTTTATAAAATAAACATTTGAATCACTTCAAGATATTGCAGTACGCGTGTGTGTGTGTGTGTGTGTGTGTGTGTGTGTGTGTGTGTGTGTGTGTGTGTGTGTGCGTGTGCGTGTGCGTGTGCGTGTGTGTGTGTGTGTGTGTGTGTGTGTGTGTGTGCGTGTGTGTGTGTGTGTGTGCACATGCGTGTGCCACGCAAGTCAGTCTATTGGCGTGTCTAATTGAGAGCTCAGTGAATTGACTGCGGAGAGTCATCAAACTTGGTCCCTGAGAAACTAGATGACAGCTGACTGCCGAGGGGACAGTCCCTGTGATCAAAGAAGTATGTGTGACTAAGCGTGCTCACTGTGACAAAGTCCTGGCTCCTGATCCACTTCAGAGACTGAGGTTAGAGAGTGGTTTATGACCTGCAGGAGGCATGGAGGAAGCGTCACAAGGCAGATGACCTTTTCATCTTTATTACACACAAGACTGTGCATGTGGACAGAGCACTGCGAATCAATCACCGTCTGGTCCTCAACAAGACCTCAGGCCAAACAACAGAGAACAGAGATAAGCTTTAGTTTTTAGTTTTACTTTAGTTATAGAGTTAATGAAGGCAATCACAACGTACATTTTCTGAAATACAGGTGCAAAACAATACATTAATTGTTAAAAGATTATATTTTGGAGTGCTGTCCATTTCATGAAAAATAATACACAGAGGACAAGGTAGCTGAAATATATAGCTTTTTGTTCCTGGTGGGAAAGCACTCCGACAATGCGAGTTCACAGGACCGTGCGTTATGCAGTATATTATTTTTAGTGGCATGATAAGGAATCACTGCCCATTCACACAGAGCTATCTAGGGTCAAACATGATAAATGGAAGGTCAACCATCTTATTATGAAGAAGCTTCTTCCAAGGAGTGCTCTGCTCTATTCTTTAGTTATTGCTTAATTTATTCCTTTAACCAGAGGCAATGTGTGTCTATGCGTCCAGACGGCTAAAAACCCGACGCGATATGAAAATCAGACCCCTGAGGCGAAACTGTGCTGGAGACTGAGCAGACAAAAGGACTCTCTGTGATGCTGTGTCACCCCATTGATATTTGACTTGAGGTTTGTTGTGGAAGCCTTCTCCATAGTCCTTCTCATTAGCATATCTACTTTAAGTTTGGGGGTGGGGGTGGGTTGTGAATCTATAAACAAAGTTTCCATCATGCCTGATCTCTCCAAGAAAATGTGGAGAATGGCAATAATGCCACCAGTGTAGTAGGAACATGGAGCAAAGTGTAATTGTGTAAAGGAATGTATGACCAACTGCCATCCACAAAGGGCCTCTCTTTGGGAGATGAGAGATCATGTGATATTTATAGAATACAGTCCGTCTGTTCATGGAGTTGACTTCAATTAGTTTGTTTTCCAAGGAGCAAGGTAGTCTGGTCCTCTGTCCAACGAAATTTCATATGGTGAAATAATGAAGTCACGGTGTTCACATCAGCATTGATATGCAAGTTGCATAAGATCCGGCTAGGGAGTGGTGATGTGATTCCAAGGTATACATACTCCATAACATCCTTTGTGTGTATGGCACTATATGCACTAGAGCGGACTCAGGGAGATCTGTATGACTCAATGGCAAACAACAAAGAGCAGATATTTCTGGATGTGAAATGCATAAGTCACATGTAGCTACAGACAGAGGACAACAACACTGTAACTCACCCATGAGTGCCTGGCTGGTTGCTCCAGTAAATTGAATCAAATCAAATTTTATTGGTCACACACATATGGTTAACAGATGTTATTGACAGTGTAGTGAAATGCGTATGCTTCTAAAGCCGACAGTGCAGCAGTATCTACCAGGTAATATCTAACAATTCCACAACAAAACCTAATATCTAACAAATTCCACAACAAAACCTAATACACACAATCTGGTAAAGGAATGGGATAAGAATGTATAAATATAAAATATATGGATGAGCAGTGACAGAGCGGCAAAGGTGCAATAGATAATATAGAATAGATAGTGTAGTGTACAGTTTACACTATATAAACTCAGCAAAAAAAAGAAACGTCCTCGCACTGTCAACTGAGTTTATTTTCAGCAAACTTAACGTGTAAATATTTGTACGAACAAAACAAGATTCAACAACTGAGACATAAACTGAACAAGCTCCACAGACGTTACTAACAGAAATGGAATAATGTGTCCCTGAACAAAGGGGGGGTCAAAATCAAAAGTAACAGTCAGTATCTGGTGTGGCCACCAGCTGCATTAAGTACTGCAGTGCATCTCCTCCTCATGGACTGCACCAGATTTGCCAGTTCTTGCTGTGAGATGTTACCCCACTCTTCCACCAAGGCACCTGCAAGTTCCCGGACATTTCTGGGGGGAATGGCCCTAGCCCTCACCCTCCAATCCAACAGGTCCCAGATGTGCTCAATGGGATTGAGATCCGGGCACTTCGCTGGCCATGGCAGAACACTGACATTCCTGTCTTGCAGGAAATCATGCACAGAACAAGCAGTATGGCTGGTGGCATTGTCATGCTGGAGGGTCATGTCAGGATGAGCCTGCAGGAAGGGTACCACATGAGGGAGGAGGATGACAACAAGCTCAGTTCGATGATGCTGTGACACACCGCCCCAGACCATGAAGGACCCTCCACCTCCAAATCGATCCCACTCCAGAGTACAGGCCTCGATGTAATTCTCATTCCTTTGACGATAAACGTGAATCCGAGCATCACCCCTGGTGAGACAAAACCGCAACTCGTCAGTGAAGAGCACTTTTTGCCAGTCCTGTCTGGTCCAGCGATGGTGGGTTTGTGCCCATAGGCGACGTTGTTGCCAGTGATGTCTACAAGCCCTCAGTCCAGCCTCTCTCAGCCTATTACGGACAGTCTGAGCACTGATGGAGGGATTGTGTGTTCCTGGTGTAACTCATGCAGTTGTTGTTGCCATCCTGTACCTGTCCCGCAGGTGTGATGTTCGGATGTACTGTCCGTCCTGTCTCCCTGTCGCGCTGTCTTAGGCGTCTCACAGTACGAACATTGCAATTTATTGCCCTGGCCACATCGGCAGTCCTCATGCCTCCTTGCAGCATGCCTAAGGCACATTCACGCAGATGAGCAGGGACCCTGGGCATCTTTTTATTTGTGTTTTTCAGAGTCAGTAAAAAGGCCTCTTTAGTGTTCTACGTTTTCATAACTGTGACCTTATTGCCTACCGTCTGTAAGCTGTTAGTGTCTTAACGACTGTTCCACAGGTGCATGTTCAATAATTGTTTATGGTTCATTGAACAAGCATGGGGAACAGTGTTTAAACCCTTTACAATGAAGATCTGTGAAGTTATT
Organism: Salmo trutta; assembly: GCF_901001165.1. Classification (NCBI taxonomy): domain Eukaryota; kingdom Metazoa; phylum Chordata; class Actinopteri; order Salmoniformes; family Salmonidae; genus Salmo; species Salmo trutta. Next base: position 10,552,525 of record NC_042976.1, on the reverse strand, counting down.
TGGATTTTTACAAATGATCTTTGAAAGACAGGGTCCTGAAAAAGGGACATTTATTTTTTTGCTGAGTTTACATATGAGATAAGTAATGTGAGATATCTAAACATTCTTAAAGTGGCATTATTAAAGTGACTAGTGTTCCATTTATTAAAGTGGCCAATGATATCAAGACTGTAGGTAGGCAACCTCCTCTCTGTGCTAGTGATGGCTGATTAACAATCTGATGGCCTTGAGATTGAAAAACAGCTTCTATCTCTCTGTCCCAGCTTTGATGCACCTGTACTGACCTCGTCTTCTGGAACGAAGCGGGGTGAACAGGCAATGGCTTGGGTGGTTATTGTCCTTGATTATATGTTTTGCCTTCCTGTGATATCAGGTGTTGTAGGTGTCCTGAAGGGCAGGTAGTTTGCCCCCGGTGATGCATTGTGCAGACCGCACTTGTAACGCCCTGGCCATAGAGAGGGGTTTTTTGTTCTTTATTTTGGTTAGGCCAGGGTGTTACATTGGGTGGGCGTTCTATGTTCCTTTTTCTAGGTTTTGGTATTTCTTTGTTTTGGGCCGTGTGTGTGGCTCCCAATCAGGCACAGCTGAAGCTCGTTGCTGCTGATTGGGAGTCACACATAAGGAGCATGTTTTTCCTTTGGGTTTTGTGGGTAATTGTTTCTGTTTGAGTATTTGCCTAACAGGACTGTTTGCTGTCGTTTTGTTCATTTTGTAGTGTTCTCTTGTTTGTTTAGAATTAAAATTCTAATGATGAGCACATCCTCTGCTGCACCTTGGTTCCCTCTTACAGACAGCCGTGACAGAATTACCCACCAACAACGGACCAAGCAGCAGAGGAAGGAGCAGCACAAGGAGAGGCACCAGGAGAAAAGCTATCTGGAGTCATGGACTTGGGAGGAAATCCTGGATGGGAAAGGACCATGGGCTCAAGCTGGGGAGTATCGCCGCCCGCAGTGGGAGATCGAGGCGGCGAGAGCTGAGAGGCGCTGGTACGAGGCAAGGGAGCTCAACGGACACGGGAGGCAGCCCCACAATTTTTTTGGGGGGGGGCACACGGGGAGATTGGCAGAGTCAGGTGGTAGACCTAAGCCAACTCCCCGTGCTTACCGGAAGCAGCGTGGTACTGGTAGGACACCGTGTTATGCTGTGGAGCGCACGGTGTCCCCAGTGCGCGTTCAAAGCCCGGTGCGCTACATACCAGCCCCCCGCAAGTGCCATGCGAGTGCAGGCATCGAGCCAGGGCGGATGGTGCCAGCTCAGCGCGTCTGGTCTCCAGTGCGCCTCCTCGGTCCAGGTTATCCTGCGCCGGCGTTGCGCACTGTGTCTCCAGAGCGCTGGGAGGGTCCAGTTCGCCCAATGCCTGCTCTCCGCCTGTGCCGGGCCAAAGTGGGCTTTCAGCCTGGAGTGTGGGTAAAGAGTGTCTGTACCAGAACTCCATGGCTCCCCCACAGCCCGGTTTATCCTGTGCCTCCTCCTCGGACCAGGCCTCCAGTGGGTCTCCCCATCCTGGTCCATCCTGTGCCACCTCCCAGGACCAGGCCTCCAGTGGGTCTCCCCATCCTGGTCCATCCTGTGCCACCTCCCAGGACCAGGCCTCCAGTGGGTCTCCCCATCCTGGTCCATCCTGTGCCACCTCCCAGGACTAGGCCTCCAGTGGGTCTCCCCATCCTGGTCTGTCCTGTGCCACCTCCCAGGACTAGGCCTCCAGTGGGTCTCAACTGTCCTGAACTGCCAGAGTGGCCAGGGACGCCCGCCAGCCCGGTGAGTCCTGTGCCTACGCCTAGGGCCAGGCCTCTGTCATGTCTCCCCAGCCTGGTGAATCCTGGGTCAGTGCCGTCAGAGCAGCCAGGGTCGCCCGCCAGCCGGGCGCAACCATCGTCGCCCGCCAGCCGGGCGCAGCCAGGGTCGCCTGCCAGCCGGGCGCAACCATCGCCGGCCGCCAGCCGGGCGCAACAAGGGTCGCCCGCCAGCCGGGCGCAACCATCGCCGGCCGCCAGCCGGGCGCAACAAGGGTCGCCCGCCAGCCGGGCGCAACCATCGCCGCCCGCCAGCCGGGCGCAGTCAGCGTCGCCCACCAGACCTTCGGCGCGGCCAGGTGCGCCACCTAAGAGGGCGACGTCAAGGGTGGAGCAGAGGCCACGTCCCGCACCTGAGCCGCCGCCGTAAGAAGGCCCACCCGGACCCTCCCCTTCAGAGTCAGGTTTTGCGGCCGGAGTCCGCACCTTTGGGGGGGGGTACTGTAACGCCCTGGCCATAGAGAGGGGTTTTTTGTTCTTTATTTTGGTTAGGCCAGGGTGTTACATTGGGTGGGCGTTCTATGTTCCTTTTTCTAGGTTTTGGTATTTCTTTGTTTTGGGCCGTGTGTGTGGCTCCCAATCAGGCACAGCTGAAGCTCGTTGCTGCTGATTGGGAGTCACACATAAGGAGCATGTTTTTCCTTTGGGTTTTGTGGGTAATTGTTTCTGTTTGAGTATTTGCCTAACAGGACTGTTTGCTGTCGTTTTGTTCATTTTGTAGTGTTCTCTTGTTTGTTTAGAATTAAAATTCTAATGATGAGCACATCCTCTGCTGCACCTTGGTTCCCTCTTACAGACAGCCGTGACAGCACTGCCCTCTGGAGAGCCTTGTGGTTGTGGGAGGTGCATACAGCCCGTCAAGATGCTCTCGGTTGTGCACCTATCAAAGTTAGTGAGGGTTTTTGGTGACAAGGCGCTGTTCTTGTCACCAAGAAGGCGCTGACAAGGCGCTGGATCATTTCAGTTTGTCGGTGATATGTACATCGAGGATCTGCAAACTTGATGATTGAGTTGGAGGTGTGCATGGCCACACAGTCGTGGGTGAACAGGGAGTCGTGGGTGAACCGGAGGGGGCTGAGAACGCATCCTTGTGGGGCCCCAGTTTTGAGGATCAGCAGTACCAGGCGGGAAGCAGGCAGCTCAAATGGCCCAACAGCCGAGATGTCCATTAGGTGACACAGAGCTCACCCTCCCTCCATTCCGCCAGTCCAGAGCCAGCCTTGTGCCCTGTGGCCCTGTGGCTGTAAATGCCCTCTCTCAGGGATTGGTTAATGATTCTCCTTATCTGGGGCCAGCGAAGGACCGTCAAGCATATCATTGGACACTCAATGGACAGATAGAGAGAAATAGTGAGAAAGAGAAGGGGATCTACAGAGAGAGTGGCCAGGATGCGGCTGAGGGGTGGGGAGGGCAGCGTGGGGGGGCTAAATGGCATAGAATTCCACCCTGAGCTCTGGACGATATGAAGCGCAACATTGTACTTTTGCCACAATGGCTACAGTGTCGACACGATCCCGTCTAATTGAATTAGCCTGGGAGATGGTGCATAAATTCCCCAAGAATTCTTCTGATGCACAGAGGTTCCCGCCAATGATGAGGGCCAATGTGAGTGCGTCTGTGTTGGGAGGTTGCAGACTAACCTGCCCCTGGTACAATGGCGTGCCTATGAGAAGAATGGGGCTTTTACTTCAGGTCAGACCTGAACTTAAATGCCAAGGTCAGAAGTCACCCCGGATAGGGTGAAGTGCTGGTTTGACTGACCACTTCCCTTCAGTCAATGAGGTAGATTGATAACAGACTACACTGCTGCCGCGCCTCTAGGAGAAGATGGGTGACACTTTGACCGAGCAAATATGGAAATATGTTGTGAAAAACGTCAGAATCCTTTTGGAATACTCGGCACATGATTCAGAACAAGTTTGGAATACTACAGAACAATATTTACATTGGCTTCATTGCATGCATTGTGTAGTACACATTGTTTATTTTAATACCACACAAATATAAGCCATGTTCTCATTGATTATGCAAAAAAAGGAGAGCTTTTAAATTAAATGTCACTACAAATATTTTCAGTTAGAAAAGTCATTCAAATTGTTGTGTTGTCAAAAAACTACAGGGCCTGAATTACCCTAATGTGACCACATTATTCGTATTAAAATGTGATTCTGTACAGACTCACAGTGGTGTCATTACTGTAAATATAACAAAAAACAGAAGCAACAACTTGACTGTTTCTAGCCAGTTGGACCATGATTTTCTGGCGAACCCCACTCCAAGAATACTACAACAGGGAGGAATAAGGAATTTAGCTCATTATTAGTACATTTTATCCAGCAAAATCCCTTTCTAGAATGAGTCACACCAGGTGGCCTCCAGATCGCCAAGTAGTGACACCATCTCTCAGCCTCTACATTGATGGAAAGGGTGTATTTCCTGGAATCTGTAATAGATGTGTGCTGGATGTTTGGCAGCAGTTTAGAGGGGCCCCTTGGTATATACAGTGCATTCGGAAAGTATTAGAACCCCTTGATTTTTTACAATTTTTTTTATGTCACAGCCTTATTCTAAAATTGATCAAATGTATTTTTTACATCGTTAATCTACACACAATACCCCCATAATGACAAAGCAAAAACAGCTTTTTTATTCTTTTTTGCAAATTTATAAAAAATAAAAACCTGAAATATCACATTTGCATAAGTATTCAGACCCTTTACTCAGTACTTTGTTGAAGCACCTTTGGCAGCGATCACAGCCTCGAGTCTTCTTGGGTATGATGCCACAAGCTTGGCACACCTGTATGTGAGGAGTTTCTCCCATTCTCCTCTGCAGATCCTCTCAAGTTCTGTCAGGCTGGATGGGGAGTGTCGCTGCACAGCTATTTTCAGTGTCTCCAGAGATGTTCGATCAGGTTCAAGTCCGGGCTCTAGCTGGGCCACTCAAGGACATTCAGAGATTTGTCCTGAAGCCACTCCTGCGTTGTCTTGGCTGTGTGCTTAGGGTTGTTGTCCTGTTGTAAGGTGAACCTTCGCCCCAGTCTGAGGTCCTGAGTGCTCTGGAGCAGGTTTTCATCAAGGATCTCTCTGTATTTTGCTCCTTTCATCTTTGCCTTGATCCTGACTAGTCTCCCAGTCCCTGCCGCTGAAAAACATCCCCAGAGTATGATGCTGCCACCACCATGCTTCACTGTAGGGATGGTGCCAGGGTTCCTCCAGACGTGATGTTTGGCAATCAAACCAAAGAATCAGACCAGAGAATCTTGTTAATCATCGTCTGAGAGTCCATTAGCTGCCTATTGGCAAACTCCAAGCAGGCTGTTATCTGGTTTTTACTGAGGAGTGACTTCAGTCTTGCCACTCTACCATAAAAGCCTGTTTGGTGGAGTGCTGCAGAGATGTGTCCTTCTGTAAGGTTCTCTCATCTCCACAGAGGAACTCTGGAGCTCTGTCAGAGTGACCATCGGGTTCTTGGTCATCTCCCTGACCAAGGCCCTTCTCCCCCGATTGCTCAGTTTGGTGGTTCCAAACTTCTTCCATTTAAGAATGATTGAGGCCACCTTGATCTTGGGGACCTTCAATGCTGCAGAAATGTGTTGGTAACCTTCCCCAGATCTTGTCATCGACACAATCCTGTCTTGGAGCTCTACGGACAATACCTTCGACCTCATTGCTTGGTTTTTGCTCTGACATGCACTGTCAACTGTGGGACCTTATATAGACAGGTGCGTGCCTTTCCACATCATGTCCAATCAATTGAATTTACCACAGCTGGACTCCAATCAAGTTGTAGAAACATCTCAAGGATGATCAATTGAAACAGGATGCACCTGAGCTCAATTGTGAGTCTCCTAGCAAAGGGTCTGAATATGTATGTAAATAAGGTATTTCTGTTTTTTTATGTTTGTCACGTCCTGACCATAGTAAGATGTTATTTTCTATGGTAGAGTAGGTCAGGGTGTGACAGGGGGTGTTTTGTGTTTTTCTATGTTTTCTTATCTATGTTTAGTTCTAGTTTTCTATTTCTATGTTGTTGTTTTTTGGGATGATCTCCAATTAGAGGCAGCTGGTCCTCGTTGTCTTTAATTGGAGATCATACTTAAGTAGGTTTTTTTTCCACCTGTGTTTGTGGGTAGTTGTCTTCTGTTTAGTCTATATACCTGACAGAACTATGCGCTTTCGTTTTTCTCTTTGTTATTTTTCCTTTAGTATTTTTCAGTTATAATAAATATTCATCATGAGCAATCAACACGCTGCGCTTTGGTCCCCTCTCTACGACAGCCGTTAGTTACAATGTTGAATAAATTATCAAACATTTCTAAAAATCTGTTTTGGCCTTGTCATTATGGGGTATTGTGTGTAAATTGATGAAGGGAAGATTTTTTTTAATCCATTTTAGAACAAGGCTGTAACGTAACAAAATGTTAAAAAAGTGAAGGATCTGAATATTTTCCGAATGCACTGTTTACATACTTTAGCAGGTAAAGGTTTGGACTACTCTACTTATTCAAGGGGGTTTCTTTATTTTTACTATTTTCTACATTGTAGAATAATAGTGAAGACATCAAAACCATGAAATCACACATATGGAATCATGTTGTAACCAAAGTACAAAATGTTTGAGAAACTGACGCCTGACAAGTACTCAACTGGCAGCTTCATTAAATATACCCGCAAAACACCAGTCTCAACGTCAACAGTGAAGACGCGACTCCGGGATGCTGGCCTTCTAGTCAGAGTTCCTCTGTCCAGCGTCTGTGTTCTTTTGCCCATCTTAATCTTTTCTTTTTATTGGCCAGTCTGAGATATGGCTTTTTTTTTGCAACTCTGCCTAGAAGGCCAGCATCCCGGAGGCGCCTCTTCACTGTTGACGTTGAGACTGGTGTTTTGCAGGTTCTATTTAACGAAGCTGCCAGTTGAGGACTTGTGAGGCGTGTGTTTTTCAAACTAGACACTCTAATGTACTTGTTCTCTTGCTCAGTTGTATATCGGGGCCTCCCACTCCTCTTTCTATTCTGGTTAGAGCCAGTTTGCGCTGTTCTGTGAAGGGAGTAGTACACAGCATTGTACGAGATCTTCAGTTTCTTTGCAATTTCTCGCATGGAATAGCCTTCCTTTCTCAGAACAAGAATAGACTGACAAGTTTCAGAAGGCTCTTTGTTTCTGGTCATGTTGAGCCTGTAATTGAACCCACAAACGCTGATGCTCCAGACTCTCAACTAGTCTAAAGAAGGCCAGTTTTGTTGCTTCTTTAATCAGGACAACAATTTTCAGCTGTAGTAACATAATTGCAAAAGGGTTTTCTAATGATCAATTAGCCTTTAAAAATGATAAACTTGAATTAGCTAACACAACGTGCCTTAGGAACACAGGAGTGATGGTTGCTGATAATGGGCCTCTGTACGCCTATGTAGATATTCCATAAAAAATCTGTCGTTTCCAGCTACAATAGTCATTTACAACATTCACAATGTCTACACTGTATTTGTAATCAATTCGATGTTATTTTAATGGACAACAAATGTGTTTTTGTTTTTTCAAAAAGGACATTTCTAAGTGACCCCAATGTAATGTAACGGCCGTCGAAGGGAGTAGACCAAGGCGCAGCGGGTTGAGTGCTCATTTTTTTTACTTTTATTGAACACGTAAACAAAACAAGAAACGAACGACAGCTTAACAGTTCTGTCAGGTACAAAACACTAGACTGAAAACAACCACCTACAAACACAAGCTGAAAAACCTCTACTAAATAGGACCTCCAATCAGAGGCAACAAGAAACAGCTGCCTCCAATTGAAGGTCAAACAAAAACCCTAAACATAGAAATAGAAAAACTAGACACGGACATAGAAATATACTAACATAAAACATATACCAAAACCCCCCAAACACATAAAACAAACACCCCCTGCCACGCCCTGATCAAACTACAATAACAAACAACCTCTTTTACTGGTCAGGACGTGACACCCAAACTTTTGAACGGTGGTGTATATATTTATTTTTTTTGTCTGGTCAAAATGACAACATTTGAATAGATCGGCCCATAAGAGTTTTAAAATGTTTTAAGCAGAGAAAGGTAATCTCATCCGATTCAGTGCCGTTGCTTGCTGGTACGTCTCTAGTGTTTGGAGTTTAAAGATCCCCTGAGAGCAGACCTACATAGCTGAGGTTTCCGTTAGCTAAAGCAGTGACCACTCTCCAGGCTGTGGCATTCACAGTTGTGTCACTAAGCCCAGACAAAAATTCTCATGACGTAAGAGTGAATAGGTGTGTCTGCGTGGCAGCACTTTAGGGTCGCCAAGTACATGATCCAAAGATCCGGAAAAATACAATTACATTTTGGAAAAAAGTGGTTAATGGGCAGAGAGCTGTGAACGTAGAGCACAATGTATTTTTCTGTCATAACTATGCCATTATCCCTTGAAGGCATCGTAAAATCTTTTATATGAGTGGTTTTAATGACGTTCAAGTCACATACTGTAACTCCTATTAAAAACAAACAAACAAAGAACAAAACTAGGATTAACGTTGAAACATAGCTACATATCCCGAAGTTTGCAAATATTTTATAAATGTATAGTAAGAAATCTCTCATAATTGTGGTCCTAACTAATCCCACATAGTCAATGTGGAGATTACTGACAAAACACTTTTGTACATTGAATTTATTTAAACATTTGTTTGTTGATTTGACATCATTGTCCATCATTTAAATCAGTCAAAGTGACATTAGGTAAAAAATAATGAGAATACATAGATGCCCTTCAACAAGGTTTAAGAGGTCATGTCCTCCAACAGGGTTTTAAAAGTCCATCAATTGAACATTACCTCCATTGGGAAGCGTTTGTGCTTCTTAGAATTTCTAAACCTTCACCTCATTCCCTCCCACAATCACACACATACAGTACCTTCAGAAAGTATTCACACCTGGTGACTTTTCCACATTTTGTTGTGTTACAAAGTGGGATTAAAAATAATTTAAATGTCATTATTTGTCAGCGATCTACACAAAATTCTCTGTAATGTCAAAGTGGAACTAAAATTCAATCTTTTTTTTATTAATGGAAAAGGTAACACTAATATACATTATTTTGATTAGATAAGTATTCAATCCCCTGAGTGAATACATGTTAGAATTACCTTTGGCAGCAATTATAGCTGTGAGTCTCTGAAAGCTTTTCACTCCTGGATTGTACAGTATTTGCCCATTAGTCTTTTTTAAATTCTTCAAGCTCTGTCAAGTTGGTTATTGATCATTGCTAGAGAGCCATTTTCCAGTCTTGACATATTTTCAAGCTGATTTATGTCGAAACTGTCACTCGGCCTCTCAGGAGCGTTCAATGTCATCTTGGTAACCAACACCAGTATATATTCGGCCTTGTGTTTTAGGTAATTGTCCTGCTGAGAGGTGAATTTGTTTACCAGCATCTGTTGGAAAGCAGACTGAACAAGGTTTTCCTCTGATTTTGCCTGTGCTAAGCTCTATTACATGTATTTTTATCCTAAAGAATGTCCCAGTTCTTGCAGATGACAAGCATACATATAACATGATGCAGCCACCACCATACTTGAAAATATGAAGAGTGGTACTCAGTGATGTGTTGTGTTGGATTTGTCCAAAACATAACGCTTTGTTTTCAGGACATAAGGTACATTTTTGGGGCATTTTTTCTTTCAGTATTACTTTAGTGCCTTATTCCAAACAGAATGCATGTTTTGGAATTGTGTTCTGCACAAGCTTCCTTCTTTTCATTCTGTCACTTATGTTAGTATTGTGGAGTAACTACAATGTTGTTGATCCATCATCAGTTCTCTCCTATCACAGCTACTAAACTGTAACAGTTTTAAAATCACCATTAGTCTCATGGTGAAGTCCCTGAGCAGTTTCCTTCCTCTCCGGCAACTGAGTTAAGAAGGGCACCTGTATGTTTGTAGTGACTGGGTGTATTGATACATCATCCAAAGTGTAACTGCACCATTGTTCCCCATCTACTAATAGGTGCCCTTATTTGCGAGCCATTGGAAAACCTCCCTGGTCTTTGTGGTTGAATCTGTGCTTGAAATTCACTGCCCGAATGAGGGACCTTATAGATAATTGTATGTGTGTGGTACAGAGACAGTTCAGTCATTTAAAAATCATGTTAAACACTATTATTACACACAGTGAGTCCATGCAACTTATTATGTGACTTGTTAAGCATATTTTTACTCCCAAACGTATTTAGGCTTACCGTAACAAAAGGGTTGAATACTTATTGACTCAAGACATTTCAGCTTTTCATTTTTTATTAATTTGTAAACGTTTCTAAAAACATAATTGAACTTTGACATTAGGGAGTATTGCGTGTAGTTCAGTGACACAACATCTCAATTTATTCCAAAATGTGGAAAAAGTCAAGGGGTGTGAATACTTTCTGAAGGCACTGTACGCCCACACACACACACACACACACACACACACACACACACACACACACACACACACACACACACACACACACACACACACACACACACACACACACGCACACACACACACACACACACACACACACAGTTAAATTGGTCCGCATTCTCCTCTGACAGGCTGTAGGTGCACTTGTTAGGTTGCCAGATTGCTTCTGTTAACATGGTCCTGCTGTTTTACCTGCGTGTGTCTGGGAAACACGCCAGCTCTCTTCCCTTTTCCCCTCACTCTCCAAGGCACACAGCCCATAAAGCTGTCAATATGCATGTAGGCCAAGTCACCTTTGCCACGATTTAACTCGCAAATTTACTTTTCCCTCCAGTATAGATGCACGCACGCACACACACATACGCACTTACGCACACACACATGCACACACTCACACACACAAACACAGAGAAAAAGCTTCACTTACTGAGCCTTGGCCTCTGAAAGATAATGCATTGAAGACAAGTGATATATGCTAATTCAATGTAGATGATGTTGTCATAACTCACTGTAATAATATCGTCATAGAAAAGCATAATGTCCATTCATTCCAGCAGTCATCGTTTTATCACATTACTTGAATAGTTGACCTAAAAGGTATGAATCCATTTGGGTTGGGTGTCTTAATAAAATGTAATCCAACCTGTCACCACTGATAGAACATGGCATTATGCACTCCAGCACCTATTCCCAATTGGCACAGTTTAATTTAAGTAATCTTGTGAATCCCTCCCCAAAAAAGAGCTGCTTAAATGAATGTGTGACATCAGTGCAACGGGATCTGGCCCGGCGGTGCGGCTGTGGAAACACGAGAGGAATATATCAAAGCCTCAGACAGACATTTCTCTGGGAGGTGTGGACGCCAGGGGACAGCCCAAAACCAAATGAATTGCTCAACAGAATATGTTAGAAGAGAGGGAGAAGGGAGAGAGCGACAGAGACAAAGAGGGAGGGGGTAGAGAGAGAGAGTAAGAGAGAGGGAGTGAGAGAAAATAGAATAACAATACTATTATAACAACACCATTACAACAGGCTATTACAAAATCACTATTATAACATGCTATAATAATAAAACTATTATAACATGCTATAATAATAACAGTATTATAACAACGCAATTATAACAGGCTATAATAACAACACTATTATAACGATATTATAATACAGGCTATTATAACAACACTATTATAATAGGCTATAATACTAACACGATTATAACAACACTATTATAACAGGCTATAATAACAACACTATTATAATAGGCTATAATACTAACACGATTATAACAACACTATCATAACAGGCTATAATAACAACACTATTATAACGATATTATAATACAGGCTATTATAACAACACTATTATAATAGGCTATAATACTAACACGATTATAACAACACTATTATAACAGGCTATAATAACAACACTATTATAACAACACTATTATAACAACACTATTATAACAAGTTATAATAATAACACTTTTTTAACAATAATATTTTAACAACACTTTTATAATAGCTAATGATTCAACAGTATTATAACGACACTCTTATAACAGGCTATTATAAGAACACTGTTAGAGAAACACTATTATAAGAGGCTATTATAACAACACTATTATAGAAACAATATTATAACAGGCTATTATAACAACACTATTATAGAAACAATATTATAACAGGCTATTAATACAACACTTGTTTAACAGGCTATTATAACAACACTATTATAATGACACTATTATAACAACACTATTATAACAACACTATTATAATAGGCTATTATAACAACACTTGTTTAACAGGCTATTACAACAACACTATTATAACACCACTTTTACAACACAATTATAACAGGCTATTATTTCAACAGTATTATAACAGGCTATTATAACAACACTAGTATGACAACACTACTATAACAACTTAATTATAACAACACTATTTTAACATGCTATTATAACAACACTAATATAACAGACTATTATAACAATACTATTATAACAATTTTATTATAACAACATTATTATAACAGGCTATTATAACAACATTATTATAGCAACACTATTAAAACAACGCTATCATAACAGGCTATTATAACAACACTAATATATCAAAACTATCATAGCAACACTATTACAACAGGCTGTTATAACAATACTATTATAACAGCTATTATATCAACACAATTATAATGACACTATCACAACATAATAATATAACAACACTATGAAAACGACACTGTTATAACAGGCTATTACAACAACACTAGTATAACAGGCTATTATAACAACACTAGTATACAACACTATTATAACGTCGTCATTATGACAACACTTTTATAACAGGCTATTATAACAACACTATTATAACAATACTATAACAAAAGGCTATCATAAAAAATAATATGTTAAGAACATTACTACACCAGCCTATTGTAACAATACTATTACAGCAGGATTTCATAACAACATTATTATGACAGGCTATTAAAACCAAACTATTATAACAACACTAAAATAACAACACTATTATAACAACACTATTACACCTGGCTACTATAACAACACTATTATAACAACTATTATATCAACACTATTATAAGAACATTATTACAACAGGCTATTATAAAAACCCTATTATAACAGGCTATTATAACAACACTGTTATTGCAACACTATTGTAACAACACTATTTTAACAACACTATTACAACAGACCATTAAAACAACCCTAATATAACAACACTATTATAACAACACTATTAGAACTGGCTATTATAACAACACTTTTATAACAACACTATTAAAACAACACTATTATAAAAACACTATTACAACAGGCTATTATATCAACACTATTATAAAAACACTATTATAAGAGGCTATTATAACAACACTATTATAACAGTCTATTATAACAACGCTATTATAACAGACTGTTGTAAAAGCAATATTATGACATGCTATTATAACAAGACTATTATAACAGCTATTATATCAACATTATCATAACAAAACTATTATAATAACACATTTCTAACAACATCATCATAACAGACTATTATAAAAGCAATTTTATAACAGGCTATTACAACAACACTGTTATAACAACACTATTATAACAACACTGTTACAGCAGGACATTATAACAACACTATTATAAAAACACCTTTATAACAACACTATTACGACAGGCTATTGTAATAACATTATTAAAACAGGCTATTATAACAACAGTATTAAAACAAAGCATTATAAAAGCAATATTATAACAGGCTATTATAACAACACTATTATAACAGGCCATAATAATAACACTATTACATCCGGCTATGATGACAACACTATAGTAATAATATTATTACAACAACACTATTATAATAATATTATTGCAACAACACTATTATAACAACACTATTATACCAACATAATTATAACAGGTTATTGTAACAACACTATTATAACAACAGTATTAAAGCAGGCTATTATAACAGCACTACTATAGCAGGCTATTGCAACAACACTATTATAACAACACTATCGTAACAACTTTATTATAACAACACTATCGTAACAACTCTATTATAACAACAGTATTACAACAGGCTATTATAACAGCACTATTACAACAGGCTATTATTAAAGCACTGTTATAACAACACTATTATAGCAACACTATTATAACCAGCTATTATAACAGGCTATTATAACAACACTATTATAGCAACACTATTATAACAGGCTATTATAACAACACTATTACATCAACATCATTACAACAGGCTATTATAGTGCTCATAGTTGAATTTGACACGTGTACAGAAACAGGGAGTTGACAACGTGAGGAGGACACCAGCAACCAGCGCTCTTCCTCCTGTTAGATGCAGAAGTGTTAATGTTTTACCCGTGTGCATTAGTTTACGGTTTAACTTCCTACTTCCTACAGATGCTGTGTAATTCTGTCATTTTGTTTCAACTCCTAGTAATTATCCTATGGCAGTCATTCCATGACTGTTGCCATTGTTAAATAATGTAGGCCTCTGTTTGAATTAGTATACCTTATATATTAGCTACAGTAAACTGTTGGCAGACACATACGCATAATTTATAGTTGGCTGTTGTAATGACAACTCTTCAGAGATTTTGGTGATGGGTAAGAATGAAAATTCCACAGATTCAGCACTGCAATTTCACAACAGAATAGCAAATAAATTAAGGAGGTTTATTATGCTAAAGTTTAACCACTAATTAGTGACAATATGAAAACCAGACACAATTTCCTCTCACGCTATCAATGTCTTCTCTTTCTCTCGCCACAGAATGTTTGGCACTAAATGAGTACAGTGACAGTGTCTTTCTGTAAACCTGTTTAGTGACAGTGGTGTGGCGTGAAGCAGATCCTCTATCACAGGGCAGGGTGGGTTGGTTGGACTGTTATATATCAGCTGAGTCATTGTTGGTAATTGCTAACATCGGAAACGGTTTATTCTATTTGCATCCTGTATGCTCCAGAGCCTATATATATATAAAAAAAAAAATGTCTCATCCTTTTCCCTTAACAATTAGGGTTTCTTCTTCTTGTGCCAGTGCCAGCAAATAAAAATACTTTGCATCAGCAAGTAAAGAGGTTTGTGATATTCTATAACCCTTGATATTCACCAGCAGCGTTTTGGGCCCAATAATTGGGTTTTATTTTTAAGAAATATATCATTTTTCGTATCTACGAGATTCTGTGGGAAGATGTGCAACATTTGCTTGATTCAACAGTGAATAATTGGATTGTTTAGCCATGCCCAAGGTTGAAATAAATCATGATCATCTCCTAAGGGTCAGGACTGTTTTCACATACAATTGTACAAATATAAACAATCACACACTTCTAACTGACAGACAATAGTAGCATAGAGGATTTTTTTTACTGCAACTCTATGAGTATACAAGAAGGGAATTTAATATATTCCAGAACTATCAAGTACAGTGGAATGTCAATATAATAGTAAATATAGTAAATATATAATAGTACATCTATCAGCGATTCTAACTCACAGTTGATATTAAGGACAAAAGTTGCCCTTATTCAGGAATACAAAATTGGAAAGTTACGCAAAATAGTTCCGTAAGAACTCCTGACATTGTACTTCCTTTGGGGTCTGTCTCATAAAGTCAGGGAAGAAAAAAAAGCCTCTTGTTAAAGTTCCTGATTGTGATAAGGCACAAGGCCTTCCATTCACACTGTGCCTCAGTGAGGTCATCTGTTTTGTAGTGAGCTGAGCTGCCTTTTTGTGTATCTGGGAAAGAGAGCATTTTGGCATGATCCATGTTGTTATGAACTCCCAGAGAACATTCATCATACAGAGTGTTTTGGCCATTTTGAGAAGGCCTTAGGGTGTATGGCAGGACAAGAAAGGTGCTCAAATGACAAAAGATACATTTATGTCGTTTGATGTGGGAAATAGGCATAAATTATGTCAAATGTCACAATGAAAAAAGAGACAATTTGATTTGAGCAAAATAATTGTTTTTTGCACATTTGTATATGGCACATTCCTAAGACCTTTACATTTACACAAATACATGGTTGCATTAGCGAGCCGGGCAACCCTTTAATAACTCATCCCTAACCCAATTTTACTTGACATTGTATTTGACGTGAGTATAAACATTTTAAGAAACCACAGTCAACAATTCATAATGCCCAATTAAGACGAGAAGCTGCTGATTTAATTAACTGAACAAATAAAACAAAATTGGCACCACAACACAAGGACAGCGCCAGTGTCCCTAATGGTATCCCTATTAATGGTGCCTTGCTGTCACGTCCTGACCATAGAAAGCTGATATGTTCTATGGTAGAGTAGGTCAGGGCGTGACAGGTTTTTTTTTCTAGTTTAGATTTTCTAGGTTGTTATGTTCTAGTTTTGTATGTCTATGTTGGGCTTTGTTTGGGATGATCTCCAATTAGAGGCAGCTGGTCATCGTTGTCTCTAATTGGAGATCATACTTAAGTAGGTGTTTTTCCCACCTGGGTTTGTGGGAGATTGTTTTTGAGTTAGTGTATGTTTCACCTCTGCGTCACGGTTTGTTGTTTTTGTTCTTTAGTTTATTTGTATGTATTGCATAGTTTCACAGTTTAATAATAAAATATGTGGAACGACAATCACGCTGCACTTTGGTCCGCTTCATCCTACGACAACCGTGACACTCCCAGTAATTATCGTAATTGTTTAACTATAGTGTAGCTTAACACCAGGGGGAAGTGATACCACATACACCTAAAACAGACTGCTGTATTCCATCAGTGGAGGCTTTTTCAGGAATTTAATAAAAAATCTAATATTGAAACATTAAAAAAGGTAGCATTTTTAAATAAAAATAAAAAGTATTTATGACAACTTCCAGAGGACATCCTCCAACCTTTCAGAGCTCTTGCAGCATGACCTGACATTTTGTTCACCCAATTAAAGGATCAAATAATTAATATAGCACTGAAAGCATAAGCTACAACTAGCTAGCACTGCATTGGATAAAATGTGATGAGTAGTTGACTCAAAGATACAGAAAATAGTTTAACAGTTTTTAACAAATACATTTTTTCCAAAATGAAGGAGACACGAGAGAGAGAGCTAGCTATATTTTATAGTGTATATATATGCACTTTTATTTACTTAGCTAGCCTCAAATGCAGCGAGCTAGTTTAGGCTACTCAATCACCGGGATAAAACTATGTTAGCTAGCGGGCTATGGCTATCCAACACTGAAACTACCTTGAATTCCAAGTCAAGGTTCTGTAAGCTTTTGGTTTTATTAGTGTATCGCCACCGGGGCCCGCCGGTGTAACTGCTATACTGCTTACTGACTGTACACTATACTGCATGATTGTAGTGAGTTTACTAATGCGTTAGTTCTATTAGCTACGTTGACTTGACGTTATCTAATATGGTTACAACAATGTAGGCTGTGTTAGTGGTCATGATATGAAGGTTTGGCTTGGAAAGTTTTTTTCGCTTGGTCATAGACAGCTGATGTGTTGTGCACTTAAGTCCACAAGCAAAGAGAAAAGGTGAGAGGAGGAGAGCGTAGATACATGTGAGAAGGAATTATATGTGACCCAATTCAGGAAAATAGGCGTATGTCGCAAGTCACGACTTCACAAGAGAGCTGTTTGAACGTAATTATAATTTTTTTTAATCAAAATGTGTTTTTTGAGGAGAAATGTCTTCTTCTTTCATGTGCCTTAATATCAAACTTGTATGACGTCAGTAAATACGAATAAAATTGTTAAATTACGAGCCTAGTTGGTTTATCCACAGAAAAAGAGCAACCTTCCCTCTAGCCATGATTGACTGAGATAATGAGTGGGCTGGACGTGCCGAGAGAAGAGTTTGGATTGGTCTGCCATATAGCACGCGTCTGTCTATTGGAGCTGGGCAGTATGTCTAGATAACTGTGTCAAACACGTTTAAAAAAAAATGTATCGTGTAGTTAAACATAAACCTAATGTCAAGTTAAAGTATACTGTTAGCTGGCTGGTTCGCTAGCATACGTTATGTGTTTGCTCTCCACTTTCTGGAGGACCGAGTATTGAAATCAGTGGAATTCAAGTATGATAGCTAAGGAGACGGAGAAAACACTAGTCTGGATTACATCGTCAAACTAAGTGTCACGTCCTGACCACTGAAAAGGGTCACTTGCCATAGTAGAATGGTCAGAGCGTGGCAGGGGGGTTGTTTTGTGTGTTTTGGGGTTTTTTGGTTGTAGGGGAATTTGTTCTAGTTTTCTATTTCTATGTTTTGTTTTCCATGTTTGGCCAAGTATGGTTTCCAATCAGAGGCAGGTGTCTTTCGTTGTCTCTGATTTGAAGCCATACTTAGGCAGCCTGTTTTCCTTTGGGTTTTTGTGGGTGGTTGCTTTCTGTTTAGTGTGTTAGTATACCTGACAGAACTGTTTGGCTGTCATTTGTTTTTCTTGGTGAAGTGCTTCCATTAAATGTAAAAGATGAGCACTCAACACGCTGTGCCTTGGTCTCTTCAATACGACGCCTGTGACAGAACCACCCACCACAAGAAGACCAAGCAGCGTGGGAGGAAGAGCGGGACTGAGCACAATGGCTCAGAGTCATGGACCTGGGAGGAGATTCTAGATGGGGCAGGACCCTGGAAAAGGCCGGGGGAGTATCGCCGTCGGAAATGGGAGATAGAGGCAGCGAAGCCAGAACGGCGATACTATGAGGAACGGATGGGACGGCAAGAGGAGGCTGAGAGGCAGCCCCCCCCAAACAATTGGGGGGGCATACGGGTAGTTTGGCTAGGTCAGGGGGGAGCCCTGACCTAACTTCTCGGGCGTATAGGAGAGAGCCGTGGAGAAAACCGGAGTCAGTTAAGGAGTCAAGCGCTGAATTTGACGCGAGATTCCGGAGAGTGGTACTGGTGGAAAGGGCACTGCGGAGCGGGCGTGCAGAGGGGCGAGAAATGCATTACGGTGTGATGCGCACGATCTCGCCCATCCGCACGCACAGTCCGGTGCGGTTGGTACGGGCTCCGCAGCGTTGCCATGCGAGAGTTGGCCGGCAGCCAGGAAGAAGTGCGCCGGCTCAACACATCTGGTCTCCAGTGTGTCTCCTCGGCCCAGTTTATTGTGCGCCTGCTCTACGCACGGCAGCCCTCATTCCCCAGCACAGCCCAGTTCGCCCTGTGCCAGCGCTCCGCCCATGCCGGGCTACAGTGACCATCCAGCCAGGACGGGGTGTGCCAGCCCTGAGCTCCAGACCTCCGGTGTGCCTCCACGGCCCAGTGTGCCTTGTGCCTGCTCTGCGCACCCAGTCTCCTGTAAGTCTCCCCAGTCTGGTGAGACCGGTTCCAGCTCCCCGTAGGAAGCCTCCAGTGATGATCAATGGTCCAAAGCCTCCAGCGATAATCCATGGCACGAAGCCTCCAGTGATGATCCATGGCCCGGAGCCTGTAGTGTTAATCCATGGCACGAAGCTTCCAGTGATGATCCATGGCCCGGAGCCTGTAGTGTTGATCCATGGCACGAAGCCTCCAGTGATGATCCATGGCCCGGAGCCTGTAGGGATGATCCATGGCACGAAGCCTCCAGTGATAACCCAGGGCCCAGAGCCTCCAGTGATGATCCATGGTACAAAGCCTCCAGTGATGATCCATTGCACGGAACCAGTAGTGATGATCCATGGCACGGAGCCTGCAGCAAAGGTCCCCAGTCCAGAACCTACAGAGATGCTCTCCAGTCCAGAGTCTTCAGCGACGGTCTGCAGCCCAGAGTCTTCAGCGACGGTCTGCAGCCCAGAGCCTTTGGTAATGGTCTGCAGCCCAGAGCCTCCAGCGGTGGTCGGCAGCGCAGAACGGGGGCTAAGCCGGAGCCAGAGCCACCTCCACAGCTGGAGGATTGGCGGAAGGGCTTGGGTGTAGCACAAGAACCGTCGTAGACGGTGGCCACCCTCCCTTCCCTCCCTTTAGGTTTGGGGTTGTTTTTGTGGGTTTTTTGTTTAGGGTGCAG
Organism: Salmo trutta; assembly: GCF_901001165.1. Taxonomy (NCBI): domain Eukaryota; kingdom Metazoa; phylum Chordata; class Actinopteri; order Salmoniformes; family Salmonidae; genus Salmo; species Salmo trutta. Next base: position 10,532,757 of record NC_042976.1, on the reverse strand, counting down.
TCGGGGTCCGCACCTTCGGGGGGGGGGGGGGGGTACTGTCACGTCCTGCCCAGTGAAAAGGGTCATTTGCCATAGTAGAATGGTCAGGGCGTGGCAGGGGGGTTGTTTTGTGTGTTCTGGGTTTTTTTGGTTGTAGGGGAATTTGTTCTAGTTTTCTATTTCTATGTTTCGTTTTCCATGTTTGGCCGAGTATGGTTTCCAATCAGAGGCAGGTGTCTTTCGTTGTCTCTGATTGGAAGCCATACTTAGGCAGCCTGTTTTCCTTTGGGTTTTGTGGGTGGTTGCTTTCTGTTTAGTGTGTTAGTATACCTGACAGAACTGTTTGGCTGTCATTTGTTTTTCTTTGTGAAGTGCTTCCATTAAAAGTAAAAGATGAGCACTCAACACGCTGTGCCTTGGTCTCTTCAATACGACGCCTGTGACACTAAGGGCAACCATGCATCGCATCAGACAGGAGATGCGTCCAACCATGATGTATACTGGTAAGAAAGTCTAAATAGCTACATTTTCAGATATTACACATGTATTATTTTTACAGAAAGTGGTTTCATTTCAAGTGTACTGTTAGCCAGCTAACGTTAGCTGGCTGGGTTGCTAGCTAATGTTGTGTATGATCTTATTCTTTGTATCTCAGACACATTTGCTTGACTAGTTATAGCCATAGAACCTGGTTGGTTAGCTACCTGCAGATTCATGCAGGGTAGTAATGTCATGAGTTGTGATTATGGTCCATTGTTTAGCTCGCTAGCTAGCTACAAGTCTTAACAAAAGACTCCATGCAAGTATCCATTTCAATAGAATGTCACTGTAACTGTTGATAGAAGTACTAGCTGGTAAATTAGCTCTGGCTATCTACTCCAGTTTCAGACCATGGGTAAGATAGCTAGTCTATCTACATTTTCAGATATTACACATTCCTAATTTTGACAAAAAGTGGTTTCATTTCAAGTGTACTGTTAGCTAACTAACTTTAGCTGGCTAGGTTGCTAGCTAATATTATGTGTATGATCTTATTCTTCATATCTCAGACACTTTTGCTTGACTAGTTATAGCCATAGAACCTGGTTGGTTAGCTACCTGCAGATTCATGCAGGGTAGTAATGTCATGAGTTGTGATTATGGTCCATTGTTTAGCTAGCTAGCTAGCTACATGTCTTAGCAAAAGACTCCACTCTAATTTTGACAAAGTATTTTTGTTTCAAGTTAGTGTACTGTTAGCTATCTAGCTAACTTTAGCTGGCTGGCACGTTAATTAACATTACGTCATGCGTTGGGATTCATTGATTACATAGCTAGCTATCTAGCTACATTTCTTAACAAAAGACTCTCATCTTAGTGTGCCAGAGCACAGAATAACTGATGCATTTTTGAACGCTCAACACCCGTTTAATATGTCCGGTGTCGGTAAACATCCGGCAACAAAGCGTAATTCAATTGTTGCCAGTATCACAGTTGCAGTCACCAATGCTCTGGATAACATAACAGGCTAACCAGTAATGTTCAGTGAGCTGTTCTCTCTCTCTTAGATATCTGAAAGTAGCTGGCAAGTTAGTACAGAATGCACGGATCAACCCTTAAAGAGATGGGTGGGGCTAAGGCTTAAGAGGGTGTGAACAATGGTGAATGGGTGTAGACAAAGAAGGGCTCTTCAGTAGTAGTACCAAAACATTAAAAGATGGTATTCTCAAAAGTGAGTTTACAAGTTGATCAACTTTCAAAGCAGAATTACTTTCCCATTGTTTCCTCAAATGCAGTGTATGTTGTAGTACTGAGTCTCTACTTTTATCTAATGTAAAAAAAATATATTAAAATGTTGCTACATAAGACTGAATCCAGGTGGTGAGTCACATATATACAACGAGCTGTTTGTACGTGGCTGCTGTGAAAGTGAACTGTGATTGCGTGTGTTTAGGGGTGTCTTCATTGCGCTGATTCTATTGAAAAATATTTCTTAAACGGAATCAAATTGAACAAAACGGGGAATAAACATACCTGAATTTATCCAATAGAAACTCTCGTTTCCAAATGTGGGACTAATGATTACACCATAGATCAGCTAGAAGCATACAAGAGTGTGCAAGGCGGTATTAAATGTGTCACTGTCTGTCAGCTTGATAACTCAAAATTCGCTCGCCCTGTGCACCTACATTGTAAACTTTAATTCATAGGCTAGGTTGTAGCAACCTCATGATGGGTACAGGGAAAATTAGAGTATCATGTAGTAGGCTAAACCTATCTGTCACAAGCGTCGTAGTGATTAGATCAAGGCGCAGTGTGGATAGTGCTCATTCTTCATTTATTTTAAGAGAACACTTAAACAGCAAAATAACAACGACCAACAGTTCCGTCAGGTAAAACAACTAAACGGAAAATAACAACCCACAAAACCCAAAGAAAAACAGGCTGCCTATGTATGGCTTCCAATCAGAGACAACGAAAGACACCTGCCTCTGATTGGAAACCATACTCGGCCACACATGGAAAATGAAACATAGAAACAGAAAACTAGAACAAATTTCCCTTGAAACAAACCAACCCCAAAACACACAAAACAACCCCTTGCCAAGCCCTGACCATTCTACTATGGCAAAATGACCCTTTTCACTGGTCAGGATGTGACACTATCGATGTTACATTGAGCTGGGAGAATAGAATTTTGTGACAGTCATCCATTATGCTGAAATAGAAATAAGGAAATATTCATTAAAAAAAACATCCTGCCTTATCTTAAATGGCACCAATCACCACTGTTTTCAATGATACATGAGTGTATAGTAAATGTACTGGCACCGCCGCTGCACTAGTGAAGAAATTAGAGCAAATTTGATTACAGGACCTGTGGTAATTCTGGCTCGCCTTTTTGAAGCACACTGTGAATCTATTTTCAGAACCGTATAATTCAGTAACAAGTACTGCTACAGTATGTTATTCCCTTAAAAAATGGGCCATTCTTGCAAAAAACCTGTATACGGTATGTCTCTCTGTGTCCTATAGAGATTTGTAAGAACAGACTGTTTGTACTGTCTTATAGTCTCTTGTTAGACTGGCAAAACTTGTCTTGTTAAAATAAGCTATTTATTTATTTGGATCCCCATTAGCTTTTGCAGAAGCAGCAGCTACTCTTCCTGGTGTCCCCCCCCAAAAAAACACAAAACATGACAACTCACAGACACCGATACACTGATAGACAAGGACAGTCACTCACATTTTAAATACAACACAACTAAAATATAATACAAACAATACAACAACAAAAATGATGTGTGTGTTAGAGTGTGTCCCCTCACAGTTCCATGAGATGTTGTTCAATCTGTTTTTTAAAGGCAATAATTGCTGTTGTTTGCTTGAGTAACTGGAGATGAAAGGAATGAGCCCCACAGGCCATCATTCTAATGCACAATGATAAAATGTACACAACTGCAAGACTTTGGCCACCTTGTTGCATTTGAAATGTCGCAAAACCCGACCTAGTAGGTTCCTCATGTGGCAAACCTCACCTGGGGAAGCTTAAGTTGCAAACAAGCAGTAGGTTTGTGTAAGAGGTCTTCAGCAACATCCTGTCATGGCAACGTTCACGAGTCAAATTACAGATTATCATGACATGACAATGAAATACTTTTTCAATGTTTAGATTCATTACATTAATGATTAACTTCTCAGAAGAGTTCCAGGTAGAAAAGGATACAACCTCCCCATTCAGTCAAACAAAAGCAAAATATTCTCTTTCCGTTGGTGGATAGTGAACTGTTTGACAGATGGTTCAGCCAAACTTCTAACTGCAAGTGTCTTCAAAGGATTCGTGTTCTGGCTCCCCATATGCAGCATCAGAGACTACAGAGCCACTGGATTTTGGAACGGGGCAAGAGGGTCGCTATAACATGGTTGCACCACCTGCTTCTCTGATGTTGCTGCGTTTTGAAAGGCTCACAGGAACCCAACGTCTGCGGCTTCATTTCTGGTGTGTGTGTGTTCCCCATATGCATTTGTTTAACCCACCTGCTCCATGAGGCATTTCAGAGAGCAGTCAGCGAGGAGGCCTCCAGTCACTCCGGGTCTCCTAAATGAGCCTTGGAAGGCCATGAAAGAAAACCTCTGAACTCCTATGGCTGGTACGTTGTTCAGAGCTGCACACTGACAATCGGGGGTTGACTCTGTTTCTGTATTTTGGCAGGACCTTAGATGCCTTCACAACATTAAATAAAAGACAATTGAATCTCTGATCACTCATCAGAGTATCATATCCCTGATCACTTATTTTCCACAACACCGCCTGAACGTCTGTCTGTGTCCTGAAATGTTTTTTTGAGTTTACAGAGATACTAACCTCTGAAATGTATTTTTGAAGGCAGCGAACCGGCTGTGTTGGGGTGTACCAATGCGGTGGTACCATAATTGTCTGCCATAACTTTTCATAGATCTGGAGCTAAAAGTATGCATTTCTTCACAATGAAAAATGACATTATGTTTTATGAGTAGTGCTTGGAACACCTGCTACCTTTGGGACTTTTAGGACTGTCCTATCCCCAAAACATAACAATTACCTTTGCTTTTTGAGAATGGTATGCCTATTTGGATAGTTCTCAGTATTTTCCCCATTCAGTGCATATCGCATAAAGAGGTCTTTGATGGCACGGCGTGGTGGCATAAACAACTGGTTGTTTGGTTTTTCTTTCTCTTCAGCAACGTATTATTCGAGTTGACTAGATAGTCTAGAGATTGCTTGGAAATCTGTGGTTTTAACCGATAGTCTAGTCTAGAGCCCTCAAACTGAACTCTGGACCTCAAAATCAGTTCCACTACATGTTTTCATTGTTCCCTTCAAATCAGGGACTGATTTAGTCCTGGAACACCAGGTGGGTGCGATTAATTATCCGGTAGAACAGAAAACCAGCAGGCTCCAGACCACGTAGATTAAGAGCTGAATATCCCTGGTCTAGAGATTGCTTGGAGATCTGTGGTTTTAACCAATAAGAAGTCCAGCTTGAAAAAGATACATGTGTCTTTATCAAGGTTATACTGAATGATCTATTCTCAGTCATCTCCCAATCTCCTAAAGTGGATTATTATTACTGTTATTACTGTTATTACCTTGTGTTATATATGCAGTATAGGGTGTGTTATAGAACTTTTGACAGTAGAAAAGCAGGTGTCATGCATGACATTGCACTGATAGTGCATATCGACAGTGCACAAGATGTTTAGAAACATCTTGATTTTGCCAAAAGACATTTAGAATGTTTGAACCAGTATGAATTATTCCGGACTTGCCAAAACCATAAGTAGTGTGCTTGATATATTTTCTGTGTTTTAATTCCAGCGCTTTCCACTGGGTTTTGTGTTAGGTTTAAGGTCTTTGGCTGTATTTACACAGGCAGCCAAATTCTGATCTTGTGTTCACTAATTGGTATTTTGACAAATCAGATCTGATGTGAAAAGATCTGATGTGATTGGTCGAAAGACCAATAGGTAGAAAAAAATTCACCCATTCACTTCTTCTTGTAGGTCTCAAGCTGGGAGGAGTGTCCTACCAAATACTTTTCTCCTGTTTGAAGATTAAAGACACCGCCTGAGATGAAGTTCAATACAAACACCTATGAAGCAAAGAATTTATGATGACTTGGTCCTTGTAGCAGCTTTAATCTTTCAGAAGAAAACCACACTAATAGTTTCCTTTCCGACCACTCGGTCGGTGACTACGTACCCTGGCTCTTAGCCTGATGTCCACTTTCCAGACACAAAGAGGGCTTGGCACTTTGTCAACGCGCCTCCCTAGCTCCACGTCAAGTCTTCACAACCATAATTTGTGCTTAAAATATGCCCTCCATGAATGAAGGAAAATCACTTTGCTATTATTGTCCTGGTTGGTTCCTGGTTAGATCTTCTCTGATGTTTTACTTTTAACTTTTTTCCACTTCTAATTCAGAAAATAACGTTTTTTCCCCCCAACTGAATAATGATCATGTTCCAGCCCAATCCTATTAAGTCAGTGATGATTGTCTCCACTTGTTGATACTCCTCTTGCATCACTGAAGACACAAGAGACAAGAGTTGGACTTAGGTCTCCTCTACTTCTCTGAGTTCTCTATGTTTGCTGAAGTGTGTTTTACTGTTTCCTGTTACACTATGAAATGTTTTGAATAAGTGTTCCTTCTCGGGATTTCCTCCACAGCAATGTCAATCTAATGTGTATTAGTCATAAACAGTGGGTGCCATATAGAGAGACTGCCCACGCATATGATAGCACAGAAGACATCTCATATCACAGCCGCCCACCCCGGCCTAGCCTGACTGGTGCCTTTTACAAATCAAACAGGCTATTCTATGACTGCACTTGCTGTGCATGACTTCATTAGTAACTCTAAGGCTTAGGGTAATGGTGTCTCCCGTGAAGACGAGAAAAACTATCTGTGGAACCTTTGCTGGTTTGTTCAAGCCCACATTCTAGCATTAAATCCAGCATAACACGGCACTGTCCAAGCATAACACATTTGGTCATAGCTCAAGGAGGTTACCGAGGCTTGCAGACGTATTGTATACCGTTTCAGTCAGAGCTGTGGGGGAATATGTGTCAACATGATCTGTTATAGTGAGGAGGAATAGCGGGAGGGAGGTAAAGGCTTTGTAGCACAATGTATTAGAGGGGCAATTTTCAACACAGAGATGTTTATCCAACAAGAAATATAAAGCCAGAAGTCTAAGTCACTTTGGTTTTGATTTGTCGTGTCAGTGATCTGGCGCCCCACTACCCCCTACCAACTCTGTCTGCATTCTCTGTCTGCGGCTGCCAACGCAAACCTACATCTCTCCCCTGACACACTACCAGCACCTCCCTCTGCCCTCACGCCTTCCATCTGCCCGCAAGCTGGAAACTCCCTCCTTTCTTTCACTTTCTTCTTTTCTCTCCTTCCTTTCCTTTCTTTGTTTTTTTTCAAAGACACCAGGAATAATGTCTCCACGGAAATATGAAGAAACAAAAAACACATGAGCGGCAACAGGATGAGTGAGAGTCAGTCCCACCAATGGCTTAAAAAAAGGGATCCTGCCCATCTGATGGCATTTAACAGAAGGAAGTGTACCTTTTCTAAAGAACACGTCCCAATAGTTCTAAGAATGTAAGAATGCATTCTCCCTCTCTGTAGTGGTTTCTTTGTTTTCTGAGCGGGACACACTCAGCATCCTCTTGTTCTTGCATTAAAACTGTTCCTCTGTCTACAAAACACAATACTATAGGATGTTAGCTTTTGTTTCAGACTAGCACAGATACTAGATCACTGGATGTTTTCACATACTGTAGGCCTACATTAAAGGTGTGGGAGGACTGAGATTTACATAGCTTGTAGGATGACATTTAATGAAAGTAAATGAATAATGAGAACTTTAACACATTTTGAAATTCTCGTTGTACTATCGAATAATTCTCAAAATTGCTCATCGTTTGTATCAAATACTTCAAACGCTAAGCTATAAAATATATACTTCTCCGCTCTTGGCAAGGTACCATAACAATAAAATGTTGCATGGTAAGCTTGGTATAGTTTGATCTTACAGTGAGATGACCAGAGACAGATATAACTCCAAGCTGTTGCTGGAGATTCTCCAAGAACAACAGGCGATGCAAAACACGACCCTGCCAGGACATCCTGACCCAACTCTCATTTCTGGGTAAACATCTAGAGAGCGAAAGCCGAAAGAACCCAAAGAACCGTCCACAAGTCAGCCTAAAGTTGCTGCTTGAATGCTAGAAATAGGAATTATGGTAATGTTTTATCCATGACCACAGTTGTTCCACAGTGGTTTCTCGTTCCTTGAAAGTTGACGTCCTCGTGGGTGTCATCCATTGAATTTTTCAGTCAGTTGTAAGCAAGAGCCCAAAGACCATTTCAACCACGGCTCTAAATAGGTGACACCTTTACTGTCCACCCATGTCCGTGGGACAATAAATGTGTGGCGTCTTGCTGAGTGGTAAAACAACAACTATAACACTTTCACTGGAATGTCTGAGGCCCCTGTGGAACATAATACGGCTGAAGCAACCATAAAGGAGTCCCCTACACCCCTGACCCTCCCACTCAAACCTCCCCAGTTACACAGCTAGTTGACATTGGCTCAGGCTCTCTGGGTGTGGGATTAAGATGGAACACCTGACCTGTGATAGCTGGTAATCGTACTCTCTCAGAGAGAGAGAGAGCTCTACCACCTACAGTACAGAGCAGACCACAGACCAAAGCCTGGTGATAACAATTGTTGCCTTATGCTGTGTCTGTGTGGGTCTGCGATGGTTTACAGGAAGACCTGATTTATATAATGGTTATTATCTGGGCCAATAAAACTCTGCAATAGACCCCATGTGTTTAATTGAATTTCTGAATTTTATCGAAATATGCCGAATATGTTTTTATAAAAATGATATATATATATATAGGAACCACTCACCTCAGCCAACATCTATCAGTGTGTGTAATACCTGCCCACCTATGAACACTGTGATGTTGATGTATTCATGGATACTAAACACACTTACCAGATGTAGGCTACCTCTCACTAGGATCGTGAATGACCCACAAGTCGTTACCCCACAGACAACGAACCAATGCCAAGAGCGTTCATGCAGTGCGTACAATATATACTGCACAGGAACGGGATTTTTATTGCTGCCTTGTAAAAACGCTGCAAACGGCTGTTATGGATAAGGGGGACGTAACCCGAGTGGCTGAAACAGACGAGAGCCGTCAGACGGTAATCCAGCAAATCAAGGTTTAACAACTTATTGACGGGTCATTTCTCTGACATCATAGGGAAGAAATTGATTTTTAGGGTTCAACAACCAGGGGTCAAGACTAGGAAAGAAAGTAGGGGTCAACACCAAGGGGTCAAGGCTAGGAAGACAGTAGGGGTCAACACCACGGGGTCAAGGCCAGAAAAGACAGTAGTGGTCAACACCCGGGGGTCAAGGCTAGTGAATACAGTAGGGGCGGGGGGGCTTGCCTCTATACTGTATGCAATTACATGTAGTACTACCATTAGCATTAACCACAGCACTTCACCATTGTTAGCAGAGTGAGAGAAATTAGCGACCTTTAATGTGAAGCTGTCTTGTCAGAAGTAAGAGGAAACATTACATCAATGATGTTATCCCTTCCCTGCGAAGACTGGAAACAGACAGACGGAGAAGAAATGGGGTGCTGGTCATTTGAAAAGAAAACATATGACACAAATCAAATCAAATGTTATTCAAATCCCCCAAAATGTAAATATGTCACATGCTTCGTCACAACAGGTGGAGACTAACAGTGAAATGCTTACTTATGGGCCCTTCCCAACAATGCAGAGATAAAGAAATAGAGAAACAATAGAAAATCAATAACACGTCATAATAAAATTAATAATAAATACACAATGAGTAACGATAACTTGGCTATATACACGGGGTAATAGTACCGAGTCTATGTGCAGGGAGATACAGTGCCTTCAGAAAGTATTCATACCCCTTGACTTATTCCACATTTAGTTGTGTTACAGCATGAATTCAAAACGGATGAACAAAAATGTAAAAAATCTCGCCCATCTACACACAATGCCCCATAATGACAAAGTGAAAACATGTTTTTAGATGTTTACAAATGTATTGAAAATGAAATACAGAAATGTGTCATTTACATAAGTATGCAAACCCCTGAGTCAAACTTTGTAGAAGCATCTTTGGCAGTGATTACAGCTGAGTCTTTCTGGGTAAGTCTCTAAGACCTTTACACACCTGGATGGTGCAACGTTTGCCCATTATTTTCAAAATTCTTCAAGCTTTATCAAATTGTTTCTTGATCATTACTAGACATCAATTTTCAGGTCTTGCCATAGATTTTCAAGGAGATTTAAGTCCAAACTTTAACTCGGCCACTCAGTAATATTCACTGTCTTCTTCATTGTAGATTTGGCCTTGTGTTTTAGGTTATTGTCCTGTTGAGAGGTGAATTAATCTCCCAGTGTCTGTTGGAAAGCAGACTGAACCAGGTTTTACTCCAGGATTTTGGCTGTGCTTAGCTCCCTTTCGTTTATTTTTCATCCTGAGAAACTCCACAGTCCTTAACGACTACAAGCATACATATAACATGATGCAAGAGAGGTACTCAGCAATGTGCTGTATTGGATTTGCCCCAAACGTAACACTTTGTATTCAGGACAAAAAGTGAATTGCTTTGCCACATTAGGTTAGTATTGTGGAGTAACTCCAATGCTGTTGATCCATCCTCAGTTTTCTCCTATCACAGTCATTAAACTCTGTAACTGTTATAAAGTCCCCATTGGCCTCATGGTGAAATCCCTGAGCGGTTTTCTTCCTCTCCGGCAACTGAGTTAGGAAGGATTCCTGTATCTTTGTAGTGACTAGGTGTATTGATACACCATCCAGAGTGTAATTAATAACTTCACCATGCTCAAAGGCATATTCAATATCTGCTTTAAAAAAAAAAGAAGACATATCAACAAATAGGTGATCTTTTTGCAAGGCATTGGAAAATCTCCCTGGACTTTGTGGTTGAATCTGTGCTTGAAATTCACTACTCGATTGAGGGGCCTTATCTGTGAGATACAGAGATGAGGTAGTCATAAAGAAATAATGTTAAACACTATTGCATACAATGTGAGTCCTTGCAACTTATTAAGCAAATGTTTACTCCTGCACTTATTTAGGCTTGCCATGACAAAGGGGTTGAATACTTATTAACTCAAGACATTTCAGCTTTTCATTTTAATTAATTTGTAAAAAAAATGGAAAAACATAATTCCACTTTAACATTATGGGGTATTGTGTGTAGGCCAGTAACAAAAACTTGTAATTTAAAACGTTGTAAGGCTGTAAACACAACAAAATGTGGAGAAAGTCAAGTGGTGTGAATCATTTCTGAAGGTACTGTATTTACATATAACTAGGAATAAAGTGACTAGGCAACAGGATAGTTAACCAAATAGCTACCCGGACTAAATATTTAGCAGTCTCAGGGCTTTGAGGTAAAAACTGTTCAGGGTCCTGTTGGTTTCTGTTCAGGGTCCGGTTGGTGTATCGGTACCACATTCCATGCTATAGCAGAGAGAAAAGTCTATGACATGGGTGGCTGGAGTCTTTGACCATTTTTAGGGGCATTCCTCTCACACCGCCTGGTATAGAGGTCCTGGAGGGCGGATGGTCGGCCCTAGTGATGTACTGGGCTATACGGACTACCCTATGTAGTGCTCTGCTGTCAGATGCCAATCAGTTGTCATTCCAAGTGGTCATGTAGCCAGACAAGATGTTCTCAATGGTGTAACTCTATAAGAGGTTAACAAAAGCTGGTGCGCAATTTCTAATATTAAGTCTGAGTTAGAATACCTCACGATAACCTATACACCACACTATTTACCACACTATAGTTTCATCCATAATTTTTGTAACAGTCTATTTACCACAACAAACCGATGCTGGCACCAAGACCACACTCAGCAACCGGACTTTGCTGGCTTCATGGCAATCAACACTGAACCATGCATGAGAGGACCAGCTGTTCCGGATGATTGTGTGATCACGCTCTCCGTAGCCGATGTGAGTAAGACCTTTAAAAACAGGTTAACATTCCACAGGCCAGACAGATTACGAGGATGCTGATCAGCTGGAAAGTATCTTCATGTCACGTCCTGACAAATAAAAGTTGTTATTTTCTATGGTAGAGTGGTCAGGGCGTGACAGGGGGTGTTTTTGTGTTTGTTCTAGGTTTTCTATTTCTATGTTGTAGTTCTAGTTTGTCTATTTCTAGGTTGGGGTTTATTAGGTTGACCTTCAATTGGAGGCAGCTGGTCCTCATTGCCTCTAATTGGAGCTCATATTTAGTAGGGGTGTTTCTGCATGTTGTTTGTGGGTGATTATCTTTTGTGAGTGTGTATGTTCCTCCTGCGTCACGGTTTGTTGTTTTTCCCCTTCAGTGTTTTGTTAGTGCATTTCAGTTTCACGTTTAAATAAATATGTGGAACGACGATGCTGCATTTTGGTCCAATCCTCATAACAGCCGTGACACTTCACTGTAATACTTACATGTAATACTTACATGTTTCCAGCAGACAATCATAGTCCCTGTGTCCAAGAAAACCAAAGTAACCTGTCTAAATGACGATCACCACATCGGTACTAACATCTGCAGCCATGAAATTATTTGAAAGGCTGGTCATCAACAGCATAATCCCAGACACCCTGGACACACTCCATTTCGCATACCGCCCCAAAAGATCCACAGACGAAGCAATCTCTATTACACTCCACACTGCCCTCTCCCACCTGGACAAAAGGAACACCTATGTGAGAACGCTGTTCATTGACTACAGCTCAGCATTCAACACTATAGTGCCCTCCAAGCTCCCAGGTTGTGAGGGTAGGCAACAACACATCTGCAGCTCTGACCCTCAACACAGGGGCCCCTCAGGAGTGCATGCTTTGTCCCCTACTGTTCTCCCTGTTCACCTACGACTGTGTGGCCACACACGACTCCAACATCATAATTAAGTTCGCTGACGACACGACGGTGGTAGGCCTGATCAAAGATGACATTGAGACAGCCTATAGGGAGAAGGTCAGAGACGTAGCAGTGTGTGGTGCCAGGACAACAACCTCTCCCTCAACGTCAGCAAAACAAAGCAGCTGATCATGGACTACAGGAAACGGAGGGCTGAGCACACCCCCATTCACATCGATGAGGCTGTAGCGGAGTGGGTCGAGAGCTTCAAGTTCCTCTGTGTCCACACTAAGAATCTATCATGGTCCACTCACCAACACAGTCATGAAGAGGGCACGACCATACCTCTTCCCCCTCAGGAGGCTAAAAAGATTTGGCATGAGCCATCAGATCCTCAAGAGGTTAAAACTTCTTCAGGATCGGTGTCCCTTCCACGGGACGGTTGAGCTAGCATAGGCTAATGCAATTAGCATGAGGTTGTAAGTAACAAGAACATTTCCCAGGACATAGACATTTCTGATATTGGCAGAAAGCTTAAATTCTTGTTAATCTAACTGCACTGTCCAATTTACAGTAGCTATTACAGTGAAATAATACCATGCTATTGTTTGAGGAGAGTGCACAATTTTGAACATGAAAACTTATTAGACTGCTAAATAGACAATTAAGCATACCCAAACTATCAGCACTGACTCTATCTTGCACTGACCCTGCCACACTCACTAGACTACAGTATATATACACACACATTCACATGCACTACATACGCACACATATACACATAACACACACATGCAGACCAACACAACACAAACACACATACACACACACACACACACACATATTACACACACACACACACACACACACACACACACACACACACACACACACACACACACACACACACACACACACACACACACACACACACTTTTACACTCATCACTTGCTGCTGCTCTGTTCTTTATTTTACTCTTATTATTGCCTAGTCACTTTACCCTGCCTTCATGTACATATCTACCTCAAATACCGTATTATCTATCCTGATGCCTAATCACTTTACCCTGCCTTCATGTACATATCTACCTCAAATACCGTATTATCTATCCTGATGCCTAATCACTTTACCTGCCTTGTACATTTCTACCACAAATACCTTATTATTATCTATCCTGATGCCTAGTCGCTTTAACCTGCCTTCATGTACACATCTACCTCAAATACCTCGTACCACTGCACATTGATCTGGTACTGGTACTCCCTGTATATAGCTCCACATTGATCTGGTACTGGTATTCCCTGTATATAGCTTCACATTGATCTGGTACTGGTACTTCCTGTATATTGCTCCACATTGATCTGGTACTGGTACTCCCTGTATATAGCTCCACATTGATCTGGTACTGGTACTCCCTGTATATAGCTCCACATTGATCTGGTACTGGTACTCCCTGTATATAGCTCCACATTGATCTGGTACTGGTACTCCCTGTATATTGCTCCACATTGATCTGGTACTCCCTGTATATAGCTCCACATTGATCTGGTACTGGTACTCCCTGTATATAGCTCCACATTGATATGGTACTGGTACTCCATGTATATAGCTCCACATTGATATGGTACTGGTACTCCCTGTATATAGCTCCACATTGATCTGGTACTGGTACTCCCTGTATATAGCTACACATTGATCTGGTACTGGTACTCCCTGTATATAGCTCCACATTGATATGGTACTGGTACTCCCTGTATATAGCTCCACATTGATCTGGTACTGGTACTCCCTGTATATAGCTCCACATTGATCTGGTACTGGTACTCCCTGTATATAGCAGCATATTGATCTGGTACTGGTACTCCCTGTATATTGCTCCGCATTGATCTGGTACTCCCTGTATATAGCTCCACATTGATCTGGTACTCCCTGTATATAGCTCCACATTGATCTGGTACTTCCTGTATATTGCTCCACATTGATCTGGTACTGGTACTCCCTGTATATAGCTCCACATTGATCTGGTACTGGTACTCCCTGTATATAGCAGCATATTGATCTGGTACTGGTACTCCCTGTATATTGCTCCGCATTGATCTGGTACTGGTACTCCCTGTATATAGCTCCACATTGATCTGGTACTCCCTGTATATAGCTCCACATTGATCTGGTACTGGTACTCCCTGTATATAGCTCCACATTGATCTGGTACTGGTACTCCCTGTATATAGCAGCATATTGATCTGGTACTGGTACTCCCTGTATATTGCTCCGCATTGATCTGGTACTGGTACTCCCTGTATATAGCTCCACATTGATCTGGTACTGGTACTCCCTGTATATTGCTCCACATTGATCTGGTACTGGTACTCCCTGTATTTAGCTCCACATTGATCTGGTACTGGTACTCCCTGTATATAGGTCCACATTGATCTGGTACTCCCTGTATATAGCTCCACATTGATCTGATACTGGTACTCCCTGTATATATCTCCACATTGATCTGGTACTTCCTGTATATAGCTCCACATTGATCTGGTACTGGTACTCCCTGTATATAGTTCCACATTGATCTGGTACTGGTACTCCCTGTATATAGCTCCACATTGACCTGGTACTGGTACTCCCTGTATATAGCTCCACATTGATCTGGTACTCCCTGTATATAGCTCCACATTGATCTGGTACTGGTACTCCCTGTATATAGCTCCACATTGATCTGGTACTGGTACTCCCTGTATATAGCAGCATATTGATCTGGTACTGGTACTCCCTGTATATTGCTCCGCATTGATCTGGTACTGGTACTCCCTGTATATAGCTCCACATTGATCTGGTACTGGTACTCCCTGTATATTGCTCCACATTGATCTGGTACTGGTACTCCCTGTATTTAGCTCCACATTGATCTGGTACTGGTACTCCCTGTATATAGGTCCACATTGATCTGGTACTCCCTGTATATAGCTCCACATTGATCTGATACTGGTACTCCCTGTATATAGGTCCACATTGATCTGGTACTCCCTGTATATTGCTCCACATTGATCTGGTACTGGTACTCCCTGTATATAGTTCCACATTGATCTGGTACTGGTACTCCCTGTATATAGCTCCACATTGACCTGGTACTGGTACTCCCTGTATATAGCTCCACATTGACCTGGTACTGGTACTCCCTGTATATAGCTCCACATTGATCTGGTACTGGTACTCCCTGTATATAGATCCACATTGATCTGGTACTGGTACTCCCTGTATATAGCTCCACATTGATCTGGTACTGGTACTCCCTGTATATAGCTCCACATTGATCTGGTACTGGTACTCCCTGTATACAGCTCCACATTGATCTGGTACTGGTACTCCCTGTATATAGCTCCACATTGATCTGGTACTGGTACTCCCTGTATATAGCTCCACATTGATCTGGTACTGGTACTCCCTGTATATAGCTCTACATTGATCTGGTACTGGTACTCCCTGTATATAGCTCCACATTGATCTGGTACTGGTACTCCCTGTATATAGCTCCACATTGATCTGGTACTGGTACTCCCTGTATACAGCTCCACATTGATCTGGTACTGGTACTCCCTGTATATAGCTCCACATTGATCTGGTACTGGTACTCCCTGTATATAGCTCCACATTGATCTGGTACTGGTACTACCTGTATATAGCTCCACATTGATCTGGTACTGGTACTCCCTGTATATAGCTCCACATTGATCTGGTACTGGTATTTCCTGTATATAGCTCCACATTGATCTGGTACTCCCTGTATATAGCTCCACATTGATCTGGTACTGGTACTCCCTGTATATTGCTCCATTCCTGTGTATTTTATTTTATTCCTTGTGTTACTATTTAATTTTTTATTTTTAGTCTCTGCATTGTTGGGAAAGCAAGCATTTTTCGGTGAAGTCTACACCAGTTGTATTCAGCACATGTGACAAATAACATTGTAATTTGTATTGGAATCCAGCCGGCGTGGGTGTATCCAACAATTAGTGTTTTTATTCACTCGCAACCTGCATTCAGAATGACTGCTGGGTCGGAAAAACTTAGATATGAGACTGTCTAAAGCATCTAAACCGCAACAATAATTTAAGTAACAGATTGGATTAGTTTAGAAAAATGTATGGAATGTATATTTCAGTAGCATAACATTAATTAATCAATCAATGTACATGCAAAAACATACATATTGAAACAAACAATAACAAAAAAAATCAACCTCCAATAGAGCATGCTGGGAAATATTATAATGATGGGCGTGGTTCTGGTTTAGCACTGGTTATTAACACGAACACTGGGTTTCTTTGACACCAATGAGTCTTACAGAGTTAATTTAATGCCTGATCAACACTATAAATGTTACACTATGTATGTATCTAGAATAATGTGCAAAAACAGTGATCAATGTTCCTAATTTGTCCAGTAAGGTTATGTTTGAAAGATCAAGATGTTCTGCAACATTTTACACATCGATCCACAAATTCAGCCATCTTTCCCTTCTTTTGCACATTCAATAGTATCTGCTCTTCCTTCTTCCTGCCATCTTTCCTTAGCAGGGAGACATAACCCACAACACAGACGGTTGGGAAGCTTTGCTCTGCAGGCGTCCTGCAAGGGCCTGGATTACAGAGAAGAAATGGAATTCTTCCTCCTCCGCTCCTCCTCTCGTTCATCCCCTCTCCTCCCACTCACTCCTCTTCTTATCATGGCTTCCTGTGCATCTACCTGACAGGCCTTTCACAGGTACAGCTAATCCTCCCTCTGGGGGATACACGCTCCCATCCAGCAGCTCACACACATCGAAAGTCAAATCTTTTTTTTTTGTGGCTGGTGTTTGTTGATAAAAAAAAAAAAAAATGCCTGGATGTTATTTTATAGAAGAAAGGTGATGGACTTCCCCATCCTCCATTCAATAGCAAGGCAGGTCAGACATACTCTGCACATGGATGCTGCAGTGTTTACATTGTGTTTTCGTGTTGTAAAACCATGTGTATGATCAATGCTTGATTTGATGTGGACTTTCAGGGATTGGTGGTTGTGAATTTATTTATACCTTTGTGAACCAGGTCAGTGTGTACAATATTGAGTATGTGGAGGTCCTGGTAGTGTTATGTGTCGGGCTGTGTAAGGTGTGTGTAGCTTATAGACAGCTTTTCAGATGTTTGGAAATGCACATGCTTCACTACTGGAGAGCTGGACAGACAATGGGGCGGAGACCGAGCTGCTTAACTCTGGTCCACACATTTCAACACACTCATTCACTTCCTCTTTGAGGGAGCCTGTCTGATAACAACCTCTACCTCCTGACACCGTCCTTCACACAGTCACTGACACACACACACACACACACACACACACACACACACACACACACACACACACACACACACACACACACACACACACACACACACACACACACACACACACACACACACACACACACACACACACACACACACACATACTCACACACACAAACTGTGTCAACTGAGGGGGTTGACAGTTGTGTGTACAGTAATCACTAGCCAGTCACATCCTCCTCCTGTCCTCTTCAGGTATCACCCTACTGCTTCATCCCCAAGATTATTTCTCCCTGTCCACTTCCTGTCCTTGGCTGAGTCTTTCTGGAGCTAGCTCTTTCTGCTCAATTTAACATCTACTGAATATCAAGTGTCTCTTGCCTGCTTTTAAAGTGTCTGCCACAAATAAATGGCACACACACACACACACACACAGACACACACACACATACTCACACACACACACTCACACACTCACACACACACACACACACACACACACACACACACACACACACACACACACACACACACACACACACACACACACACACACACACACACACACCCTAGCCACAGTTTCTGTTCTATCAGAGTTGACATGTCCAGTGTTCTTCATTATAACTACTGAGGGCATCATGACAGCCAAAAGGAAGTGGCAACCACCCCAGGAGTAAATTTAGCCCAGACATGACATCCTTAAGATAGTTGACAGGACTAAGTCCCAACCCTTGTATAATGACCATGCACAGACTCATATAGGGCCTTGTTTTAGTAACATCAGTTTGGGGCAGCTGTTGCTACTAAGACACCCGGATATTGTGGTCTCCTTTCTTGAAATCGTTTGAATAAAACAACAATGAGTATGAGACAAATGTTTTAGATTCCAGTTTTGTTATTGGAGATTTATTTCCTAGTACAAGGGCTGACTTACAGTATGTGCAAAGTTCACATGCGTATTTAACACACTACACACTGGGTTTATGGGATTTGTAGTAATTGGAAATGAATACCTTCCAAACAAGGGTGTGAGTTTGAGAGGACTAACACCTGTGTCTCATAGTCCCATGTGTCTCAGACTCCCCAAGAGCAAAGTGTATTGATCTATTTTGTTCCCCTCTTTCCTGTGTTTATTTCACTTTTGAAGTTTCAGACAGTGACCAGTTCACAGATCATCTAGATTCCACAGAGTAGTTCACAGATCATCTAGATTCCACAGAGTAGTTCACAGATCATCTATATTTCACAGACCAGTTCACAGATCATCTATATTTCACAGACCAGTTCACAGATCATCTATATTTCACAGAGTAGTTCACAGATCATCTAGATTCCACAGAGTAGTTCACAGATCATCTATATTTCACAGACCAGTTCACAGAGTAGTTCACAGATCATTTATATTCCAAGAAGGCATGACCTAGAGTATACTGAGGCAAGCATGCTTTGCTGTGGAGCAACACATAACTCCTTCCGCATTAATCTTTACATCATTTAGCAGACACCCTTATCCAGAGCAACATACAGGAGTGAGTTTATACATTTTCGCACTGGTCCACCGTGAGAATCAAACCCACAACCCCAGCGTAGCAAGCACCATGCTCTACCAACTGAGCCACACAGGACCCACACCTTCTGAGACAGATGTTTTCTGCATGATGAGATCATTTCATGTTTCAGCGTTTCAGAGACATTCCATGGGTGGCGTCACGCCTACCTTGGACTGATAGCTTGTAGATGAAAAATCATTCAGTAAAAAGCTGTCTTGTTCAGAATCAGGCTCATACTCTAGTATCTAATCAAAGCCATCATCACCGTTGCCTGTCTGACTAGTCACACAGCTCTTCAGCTCCATTGCTCATTATTGTCCCTGTTGTCATCTATATCAACTACACTAGCTAGGTGTTGGAGGCAGGATTAGCTGCTAAGGCTGATGGGAGGTGTTTGTGTTTGTGAATGTTTGTGTGCGCGTGCCTGTGTGCGTGTCCGTACATGCTTGCGTGCACGTCTGAATTAGATCACCTAGCTTTGATCAAAGGGGCTTCCTCAATGATAAAACTGTAACAGGTGTGCACAGACACGCCACACCTGCCTAGACGATATCCTATCCTGACAGGCATGCCAGACCTGCCTAGACGTTAAACTATCCTGACAGGCACGCCAGACCTGCCAAGACGATAACCTATCCTGACAGGCACGCCAGACCTGTCTAGACGATAACCTATCCTGACAGGCACGCCAGACCTGCCTAGACGATATCCTATCCTGACAGGCACGCCAGACCTGCCTAGACGATAACCTATCCTGACAGGCACGCCAGACCTGTCTAGACGATAACCTATCCTGACAGGCACGCCAGACCTGCCCAGACGATAACCTGTGCTGACAGGCATGGCAGACCTGCCCAAACGATAACCTATGCTGACAGACACGCCAGACCTGCCAAGACGATATCCTATCCTGACAGGCACGGCAGACCTGTCTAGACGATAAACTATCCTGACAGGCACGGCAGACCTGCCCAAACGATAAACTATCCTGACAGGCACGCCAGACCTGCCTAGATGATAACCTATCCTGACAGGCACGGCAGACCTGCCCAAACGATAACCTATCCTGACAGGCACGCCAGACCTGCCAAGACGATAACCTATCCTGACAGGCACGCCAGACCTGCCTAGATGATAACCTATCCTGACAGGCACGCCAGACCTGCCTAGACGATAACCTATCCTGACAGGCATGCCAGACCTGCCTAGACGATATCCTATCCTGACAGGTGCTGCAGTTCATATTTCATGTCCGACCTACATTACCCATTACTGTGACTTAAAGATGCAGTCCAGGATCTTAAGTAAGTACAAATTCATAACATAGCATACGAATTGCAAGAAAAAAACATTATTGGGGATCAGTTTTCGCTCGTGAGCTCTACTTTCAAAACTACCAGCTGAAAATGTAAAAAAGCTCTGAAACATTGCTTTAAGTCACTGAGCCAATGGATCGCTGTGACCACCACCCAGACAGACAGCTGTAGATTATAATGGCTGTATAGGTAATATCTGACGATTACATTTGGCTTACCTTAATCAGTTTTTTGGGGGGGTGGGCGGGTGGGCGGGTTAGGAGGAATTACAGTAGTCAGTTCAAGGCCCTTGCTCTCGTACCTATAAAACTTCCCATTAGTCATAGAGCACCGGAACTCACCACCTTGCTCCCCAGGGGCCTCACATCTGGCTGTCAATTAAGGCTTAAATCCTGTGCACAGCACTCACTACACTGCAAGGTAGAAACTCATTACACCGCAAGGTAGGAGAACGCACTAAACTGCAAGGTAGGAAAACTCACTATACTGCAAGGTAGAAACTCATTACACCACAAGGTAGGAAAACTCACTAAACTGCAAGGTATAAAACTCATTACACCGCAAGGTAGGAAAACTCACTATACTGCAAGGTAGGAAAACTCACTATACTGCAAGGTAGAAAACGTATTACACCGCAAGGTAAGAAACTCATTACACCACAAGGTAGGAAAACTCATTACACCACAAGGTAGGAAAACTCATTACACCACAAGGTAGGAAAACTCACTAAACTGCAAGGTAGAAAACGCATTACACCGAAAGGTAGGAAAACTCACTAAACTGCAAGGTAGAAAACTCATTACAACGCAAGGTAGGAAAACTCACTAAACTGCAAGGTAGAAAACGCATTACACCACAAGGTAGAAAAATACTCACTACACTGCAAGGTAGGTGTAACGCCCTGGCCATAGAGAGGGGTTTTTTGTTCTTTATTTTGGTTAGGCCAGGGTGTTACAGTGGGTAGGCGTTCTATGTTCCTTTCTCTATGTTTTTGTATTTCTTTGTTTTGGGCCGTGTGTGGCTCCCAATCAGGCACAGCTGAAGCTCGTTGTTGCTGATTGGGAGTCACACATAAGGAGCATGTTTTTCCTTTGGGTTTGTGGGTAATTGTTTCTGTTAGTGTTTGCACCTGACAGGACTGTTGGCTGTCAGTTTTCTTGTTTTTTGTATAGTGTTTACGTTGTTCCATTAAAATTCTAATGATGAACACATCCTCTGCTGCACCTTGGTCTAATTCTGACGACGGCCGTTACAGAATTACACACCAACAACGGACCAAGCAGCGGAGGAAGGAGCAGCACAAGGAGAGGCACCAGGAGAAAAGCTATCTGGAGTCGTGGACTTGGGAGGAAATCCTGGACGGGAAAGGACCATGGGCTCAAACTGGGGATTATCGCCGCCCGCAGTGGGAGATCGAGGCGGCGAGAGCTGAGAGGCGCTGGTACGAGGAAAGGGAGCGCAACGGACACGGGAGGAGATTGGCGGAGTCAGGCGGTAGACCTGAGCCAACTCCCCGTGCTTACCGGAAGCAGCGTGGTACTGGTAAGACACCGTGTTATGCTGTGGAGTGCACGGTGTCCCCAGTGCGTGTTCAAAGCCCGGTGCGCTACATACCAGCCCCCCGCAAGTGCCATGCGAGTGCAGGCATCGAGCCAGGGCGGATGGTGCCAGCTCAGCGCGTCTGGTCTCCATGCTCCTCGGTCCAGGTTATCCTGCGCCGGCGTTGCGCACTGTGTCTCCAGAGTGCTGGGAGGCTCCAGTTCGCCCAATGCCTGCTCTCCGCCCGTGCCGGGCCAAAGTGGGCATTCAGCCTGGAGTGTGGGTAAAGAGCGTCCGTACCAGAACTCCAGTGCTCCCCCACAGCTCGGTTTATCCTGTGCCTCCTCCTCGGACCAGGCCTCCAGTGGGTCTCCCCATCCTGGTCCGTCCTGTGCCACCTCCCAGGACCAGGCCTCCAGTGGGTCTCCCCATCCTGGTCCGTCCTGTGCCACCTCCCAGGACTAGCCCTCCAGTGGGTCTCGCCAGTCCGGAGCCGCCAGAGCTGCCCGCCAGTCCAGAGCCGCCAGAGCCGCCCACCTGTCCGGAGCCACCAGAGCCGCCCGCCTGTCCAGAGCAGTCAGAGCCGCCCGCCAGCCCGGTGAGTCCTGTGCCTACGCCTAGGGCCAGGCCTCTGTCATATCTCCCCAGCCTGGTGAATCCTGGGTCAGTGCCGCCGGAGCCGCCAGGGACGCCCACCAGCCAGGCGCAGCCAGGGACGCCCGCCAGCCGGGCGCAACCAGGGCTCAGCCATCGCCGCCCGCCAGCCGGGCTCAGCCATCGCCGCCTCCCAGCCGGGCACAGCCATCTCCGCCCGCCAGCCGGGCGCAACCAGGGTTGCCCGCCAGCCAGGCGCAACCATCACCGCCCGCCAGCCGGGCGCAACCAGGGTCGCCCGCCAGCCGGGTGCAGCCATCGCTGCCCGCCAGCCGGGCGCAGTCAGGTTCGCCCACCAGACCTTCGGCGCGGCCAGGTGTGCAACCTAAGAGGGCGACGCCAAGGGTGGAGCAGAGGCCACGTCCCACACCTGAGCCGCCGCTGTAAGAAGGCCCACCCGGACCCTCCCCTTCAGAGTCAGGTTTTGTGGCCGGAGTCCGCACCTTTGGGGGGGGGGGTACTGTAATGCCCTGGCCATAGAGAGGGGTTTTTGTTCTTTATTTTGGTTAGGCCAGGGTGTTACATTGGGTGGGCGTTCTATGTTCTTTTCTCTATGTTTTTGTATTTCTTTGTTTTGGGCCGTGTGTGGCTCCCAATCAGGCACAGCTGAAGCTCGTTGTTGCTGATTGGGAGTCACACATAAGGAGCATGTTTTTCCTTTGGGTTTTGTGGGTAATTGTTCCTGTTAGTGTTTGCACCTGACAGGACTCTTGGCTGTCAGTTTTCTTGTTTTTTGTATAGTGTTTACGTTGTTCTATTAAAATTCTAATGATGAACACATCCTCTGCTGCACCTTGGTCTAATTCTGACGACGGCCGTTACAGTAGGAAAATACTCACTACACTGCAAGGTAGGAATACTCACTACACTGCAAGGTAGGAATACTTACTACACTGCAAGGTGGGAAAATACTCACTACACTGCAAGGTAGGAATACTTACTACACTGCAAGGTAGGAAAATACTCACTACACTGCAAGGAAGGAATTTTAAAAAGAGAGGGAAAGAAGGCAGCATTGCTGGAGGGAGGGGTCTACATGAGAGGGTGAGGGATGGCATTGGTAGCAATGATTTAGGGGTGGGGAGGCAGGGGGTTGAGAGTAATAACCTGTAAATACATAACAGGTTCTAATTACCTGTAAATACCTAACAGGTTCTAATTACCTGTAAATACCTAACAGGTTCTAATTACCTGTAAATACCGAACAGGTTATAATTACCTGTAAATACCGAACAGGTTATAATTGCCTGTAAATACCTAACAGGTTATAATTACCTGTAAATACCTAACAGGTTATAATTACCTGTAAATACCTAACAGGTTACAATTACCTGTAAATACCTAACAGGTTCTAATTACCTGTAAATACCTAACAGGTTCTAATTACCTGTAAATACCTAACAGGTTCTAATTACCTGTAAATACCTAACAGGTTATAATTACCTGTAAATACCTAACAGGTTATAATTACCTGTAAATACCTAACAGGTTATAATTACCTGTAAATACCGAACAGGTTATAATTGCCTGTAAATACCTAACAGGTTATAATTACCTGTAAATACCTAACAGGTTATAATTACCTGTAAATACCTAACAGGTTCTAATTACCTGTAAATACCTAACAGGTTACAATTACCTGTAAATACCTAACAGGTTACAATTACCTGTAAATACCTAACAGGTTACAATTACCTGTAAATACCTAACAGGTTCTAATTACCTGTAAATACCTAACAGGTTCTAATTACCTGTAAATACCTAACAGGTTATAATTACCTGTAAATACCTAACAGGTTATAATTACCTGTAAATACCTAACAGGTTATATTTACCTGTAAATACCTAACAGGTTAAAATTACCTGTAAATACCTAACAGGTTATAATTACCTGTAAATACAGGTTTAATGAAGAATACATTGATTCAGGGTCATAAGAAAGGGTCCTTGCCACTGAGGGACAAATGAAGTTGTACATTGAATTGAGATATTCCTCTCTTATGGCAGTGGCAGGTTTTTCAAGGCCCCCATAGTCTCGGCATTGACAAATATTTTGGTAATGAGAGGCTGAAGAGCCACAGCTAATCGCTGAGGACAGGATTGTCTAGTCGAGACAGATCTATGCCTCTATAGTTTTAAGGGCATAATCTCACCAACAATTTAGAGCTTTGTAGCATCTTTAAAAATGAGTTAAGATTCACAAAACAAATCGTCACTAAACTGCCCCAAAAAACAAAATAATTTGAAGTCTATCAAGTAGTAGAGCTTTCCGTTCCATGTTAAAAATCGAATCAAATAACAAATCTTAAAAATAAGTCACGAAATGTATCTGAAAAACGAAAATGATTTGTGCCACAGATGCCTATTTGAAACCTGCTTGTCATCAGTAATTGCTGCAGAGTTCCATCCCCTTGAAAAAATAAAGGAGGCCTCTAACAGGAGGCACCAGGGTCCATGGACCATGCAAAGCTTGGCAGGAAATCAAACCGGACTTTGCTGTGATACTGGTAGGGACACAAGAACCTATTTCTTTGGACAAGGCTTAATGAACGGGCCAGGCAAGGCAGGGAGAGATGGCCGGGTGGGTAGAGGGAGAATGGGACAACAAAAAGCCTGGTTTATCTGACCCCTTGGGATTTTAATTACCTCAACAAAAAAACTACACAGAGCAGAACTATAATTTACCAAAACAATATCCTAAAATCCTTAGTATAGTATATACTTTCATCGATTTAACAATTGTCTGTGTCCTGTTGTCTGTGCCCAATAATGTTTGTACCATGTTTTGTGCTGCTACCATGTTGGTTGACTAACCAAGATGGCGTAGCAGTCGGACGTCTGTTTTGTCTTGTCCTGTGTAAATATTGTTTTTCCTTGTTTTTTTCGTATATATTTTGTATACATTTTAATATCACTGTCCATCTACGGACTAAATATACTCTCCTTCAACCCGCCTCACCCAATGTGGTACGGATCTGCTATTTTTTATACTTAAGAACCGGAACCCCCATCAAAGCTAGCCAGCTAACTGGCTACTAGCTAGTAGTCAGTTAGCCATTGCTAGGCCCATCTGCTAGTCCCATCTCTCGGCAAGCCGAAGAGGCCCGTCAGCCACTCCTTGGGCTACAATACCTGGACCCCCCGCCGACACATCACAACTGGACTACCGACATAATTCCGTGCGAGGGGGTTTTTCAACTGCTAGCCGCGGCCCACTAGCTGTCTAGAGCACATCGGACTGTTAGCTTAAGAGGCCCATCGGACATATTCTTTGGCCACTATACCTATTTTGCCAATTGGCCTGGTTTACCACACAGAGCCCTGTTGATCGGTCCTCTGAACCGGAACCCCCCAACAGAAGCTAGCCAGCTAACTAGCTACTAGCTAGTAGTCAGCTAGCCACTGCTAGCGGTCATCAGCTACCTTTAGCCAGGACAACTCTCGCCATTGTGCACAGCGCGACTCAAACCAAAGCAAATCGGACTTATTTTCCCCATACCTCCAGATTCCTACCGCATCTCTGAACCTTTTTCTTTTTCCCCCCCTCACCTGGATCATCACAGCTAGCTAGCTGGTATCCGAGTGGCCACACCTGGCTAACGTCTCTGTCCCGAAGCAAGAACCAATTAGCCTGGAGCAAGCCTTGCCAGGCCCATCTGCTAGCCTGCTAGCCGCGGACCGTTAGCTGTCTAGAACACATCGAACTGTTAGCTTAAGAGGCCCATCGGACAAATTCTTTGGCCACTATACCTATTTTGCCAATTGGCCTGATTTACCACATGGAGCCCTGCTGATCCATCTGTCGACGTCACAGCACGAGGGGGCCACAATAGACCTTTTTCCGTTGCGAAGTCGAACAAAGGCCCTTCTGCTTGCTGCCTGAAGCCACTCACTGGACTCCTATGATCACTTGGCTACGCATGCCTCTCCCTAACGTCAATATGCCTTGTCCATTGCTGTTTTGGTTAGGAATTATTGCCTTATTTCACTGAAGAGCCTCTAGCCCTGCTCAATACGCCAATACTTTAGTTCCACCTCCCACAAATGCGGTGACATCACCTGGATAAATGATATTTCTAGAGACAATATCTCTTTCATTGTCACTCTATGCCTAGGTTTACCTCCACTGTATTCACATCCTACTATACCTTAGTCTGTACATTATGCCTTGAATCTATTCTACCGTGCCCAGAAATCTGCTCCTTTTACTCTCTGTTCTGAACGAACTAGACGGCCAGTTCTTTTAGCCTTTAGCCGTACCCTTATCATACTCCTCCTCTGTTTCTCTGGTGATGTGGAGGTTAATCCAAGCCCTGCAGTGCCTAGCTCCACTCCCATTCCCCAGACACTCTCATTTGTTGACTTCTGTAACCATAAAAGCCTAGTTTCATGCATGTTAACATTAGAAGCCTCCTCCCCAAGTTTGTTCTATTCACTGCCCTAGCACACTCTGCCAACCCTGATGTCCTAGCCGTGTCTGAATCCTGGCGTAGGAAGACTAACTATAACATTTTTCCGACAAGATAGAACTGCCAAATCTACTGCAGGTATAGCCTGCAGAGTTCTGTCTTATTATCCAGGTCTGTGCCCAAACAATTCATTCTTCTACTTTTAAAAATCCACCTCTCCAGAAACAAGTCTCTTACCGTTGCCACTTGCTATTGACCACCTTCTGACCCCAGCTGTGCCCTGGACACCATATGCAAATTGATTGCCCCCCATCTATCTTCAGAGCTTGTGCTGTTAGGTGACCTAAACAGGGACATGCTTAACACCCCGGCCATCCTACAATCTAAGCTTGATGCCCTCAATCTCACACAAATGATCAATGAACCCACCAGGTACAACCCCAAATCCATAAACACAACCTGCCCTCCAAATACACCTCTGCTGTCTTCAACCAGGATCTCAGCGATCACTGCCTAATTGCCTGCGTCCTCAATGGGTCTGCGATCAAGCGACCACCCCTCATCACTGTCAAATGCTCCCTAAAACACTTCAGAGAGCAGGCCTTTCTAATCGACCTGGCCCGGGTATCCTGGAATGATATTGACCTCATTCCATCAGTAGAGGATGCCTGGTTATTCTTTAAAAGTGCTTACCTAACCATCTTAAATAAGCATGCCCCATTCAAAAAATGTAGAACCAGGAACAGATATAGCCCTTGGTTCACTCCAGACCTGACTGCCCTTGACCAGCACAAAAACATCCTGTGGCGGACTGCGTTAGCTTCGAATAGCCCCCGCAATATGCAACTTTTCAGGGAAGTTAGGAACCAATATAGGCAGTTAGGAAAGCAACTTTCCTAACAGGCAGTTAGGAAAGCAAAGGCTAGCGTTTTCAAACAGACATTTGCATCCTGTAGCACTAACTCCAAAAAGTTCTGGGACACTGTAAAGTCCAAGGAGAATAAGAGCACCTCCTCCCAGCTGCCCACTGCACTGAGGCTAGGAAACACTGTCACGACCGATAAATCCATGACAATTGAGAATTTCAATAAGCATTTTTCTACGGTTGGCCATGATTTCCACCTGGCTACCCCTACCCCGGTCAACAGCCCTGCACCCCTCACTGCAACTTGCCCAAGCCTCCCCCATTTCTCCTTCGCCCAAATCCAGATAGCTGATGTTCTGAAAGAGCTGCAAAATCTGGACCCATACAAATCAGCAGGGCTAGACAATCTAGACCCTCTCTTCCTAAAATGAATTGTTGCAACCCCAATAACTAGCTTGTTCAACCTCTCTTTCGTATCATTTGAGGTCCCCAAAGATCGGAAAGCTGCCACGGTCATCCCCCTCTTCAAAGGGGGAGACACTCTAGACCCAAACTGCTACAGACCTATATCTATCTTCTAAGGTCTTCAAAAGCCAATTTAACTAACAGATCACTGACCATTTCAAATCGCACCGTACCTGCTCCGCTATGCAATCTGGTTTCCGAGCTGGTCATGGGTGCACCTCAGCCACGCTCAAGGTCCTAAACGACATCTAAACCACCATCGATAAGAGACAATACTGTGCAGCTGTATTCATCGACCTGGCCAAGGCTTTCGACTCTGTCAATCACCACATTCTTATCGGCAGACCCAACAGCCTTGGTTTCTCAAATGACTGCCTCGCCTGGTTCACCAACTACTTCTCTGATAAAGTTCAGTGTGTCAAATCAGAGGGCCTGTTCTGGACCTCTGGCAGTCTCTATTGGGGTGCCACAGGGTTCATTCCTCGGGCCGACTCTTTTCTTTGTATACATCAATGATGTCGCTTTTGCTGCTGGTGATTCTCTTATCCACCTCTATGTAGACGACACTATTCTGTATATTTCTGGCCCTTCTTTGGACACTGTGTTAACTAACCTCCAGATGAGCTTCAATGCCATACAACTCTCCTTCCGTGGCCTCTAACTGTTCTTAAAAGCAAGCAAAACTTAATGCATGCTCTTCAACCGATCGCTGCCCACACTTACCCACCCGTCCAGCATCACTACACTGGACGGTTCTGACTTAGAATACGTGGACAACTACAACTACCTAGATGTCTGGTTAGACTGTAAACTCTCCTTCCAGACTCACATTAAGCATCTCCAATCCAAAATTAAATCTAGAATCGGCTTCCTATTTCGCAACAAAGCATCCTTCACTCATGCTGCTAAAGAGACCCTTGTAAAACTGACTATCCTACTGATCCTTGACTTCGGCAACGTCATTTACAAAATAGCCTCCAACACTCTATTCAGCAAATTGGATGTAGTCTATCACAGTGCCATCCGTTTTGTCACCAAATCCCATATACTACCTACCACTGTGACCTGTATGCTCTCGTTGGCTGGCCCTCGCTTCATATCTGTCGCCAAATCCACTGGCTCCAGGTCATCTATAAGTCATTGCTAGGTAAAGCCCTGCCTTATCTCAGCTCACTGGTGACCATAGCAGCACCCACACACAGCACGCGCTCTAGCAGGTGTATTTCACTGGTCACCCCCAAAGCCAATTCCTCCTTCAGCCACCTTTCCTTCCAGTTCTCTGCTGCCAATGACTGGAACGAACTGCAAAAATCACTGAAGCTGGAGACTCATATCTCCCTCACTAGCTTTAAGCACCAGCTGTCAAACAGCTCACAGATCACTGCACCTGTACATAGCCCATCTGTAAATAGCCCATCCAACTACTTCATCACCATATTGTTATTTATTTGATTTATTTTGCTCCTTTGCACCCCAGTACCGCTACTTGCACACTCATCACCCCAGTGTTTAATTTGCCATACTGTAATAATTTTGCCACTATGGCCTATTTATTGCCTCACCCCCCTTATCCTACCTCATTTGCACACACTGTATATAGACTTTCTCTATTGTATTATTGACTGTATGTTTGTTTATTCCATGTGTAACTCTGTGTTGTTGTTTGTGTCGCACTGCTTTGCTTTATCTTGGCCAGGTCGCAGTTGTAAATGAGAACTTGTTCTCAACTAGCCCACCTGCTTAAATAAAGGTGAAATAAAGAATCAAAAAAAATAAAAAAATAGTGTTGCTACCATGTTGTTGTCGTGTTGTGTTGTTACCATGCTTTGTTGTCATGTGTTGCTGCCTTGCTATGTTGTTGTCTTAGGACTCTCTTTATGTAGTGTTGTCTCTCTTGTCATGTGTGTTTTGTCCTATATTTATTTGTATTTAAAAAAAATTAAATCCCAGCAGGAAGCCTTTTGCCTTTTGGTAGGCTGTCATAACTAAGTATCTGTTCTTAACTGACTTGCCTAGTTAAATAAAGGTTAAATAAAAGAAATAAAAAAAAATTAAATAAAAGGGGGGGTTACAGGGGAGGAGGGTCATAGAAGTGGAGGGGAGGAGGTTAGGTGGGGATGGGGAGAGAGGAGGGGAGACGGGAGAAGGGAATGAGGTGTTGAAAGTGTTCCACAGGGATGCTGGCCCATGCTGACTCCAATGTTTCGCACAGTTGTGTCAAGATGTCCCTTGGGTGGTGGACCATTCTTGATACACACAGGAAACTCTTGAGCAAGAAAAACCCTGCAGCGCGGCAGTTCTTGACACACTCAAACTGGTGTGCCTGGCTCCTACTACCATTGTCACGTTCGTCGTAGGAAGGAGACCAAGGCGCAGCATGGGTATCGTTCCACATCTATCATTTTAATGTGAAACTTTGCAAGACAAACTATAAACTATAAACAAAACACAAACCATGACGACAGTGGTGCAACATGCACTAAGTCAAAATAATCTCCCACAAACACAGGTGGGAAAAACAACTACTTAAATATGATCCCCAATTAGAGACAACGATGATCATACAAAAACCCCAACATAGAAAAAAGAAGCTAGAACCAAACAACATAGAACTAAATAAACTAGATAAACCCCTCAGTCATGCCCTGACCTACTCTACCATAGAAAATAAGAGCTCTCTATGGTCAGGACGTGACAACCATACCCTGTTCAAAAGCACTTTTGTCTTGCCCATTCACCCTCTGAATAGCACAAATACACAATCCTCAATTGTCTCAAGGCTTAAAAATCATTTTTTAACCTGTCTACTCCACATTCATCTACACTGATTGAATTTTTAACAGATGACATCAATAAGGGATCACAGCTTTCACCTGGAGTCACCTGGCCAGTCTATGTCATGGAAAGAGCAGGTGTTCCTCATTTTTTTCTTTTTTTTAATGTATTGTACATTCAGTGTATAAAGTGAGTGAAACAGTACGTAAACGTTAGTATCCCTTTCCTGCAGTCAATGGCCAAAAGCACCCCCTTTGCCTCATGGGTGGAATGTTAGTCATATTTTTTATAATGTCATAATTAATAAAGATTATTTGAAAAAACTTGCAGAAAATCCGGTGTTTCTATGTTAAACAGTTTTGCTTTATTTCAGTCTTCTGTGATGTATATAAAGGTTAATATTGGATGCAAAGTCAAAATGTAATCCATTTCAACTCTATATCTGACATGGTACAGGTGTCTTCATTTTTTTAAGCCCATATTCTTGTGTGTGTATACTTTTGTTTCACAGTAGATTTGTTTAAGACCACCAAGAATTACTCTGTGGGACCCTGATTTAGCCCACTGCAGTAAAAGGTTAAGGCCACCATTGTTCAATGACTCTATGTACATAAGGCAGCAGTTTCTAAGGTGCAGGGTAGAGTACCTGGTGGTAGCTGGCTAGAACAGTATAAGATTCAGTCTGATGGCCTGGAGATTTGCCTTGATGCACCTGTACTGTCTCTGCGTTCTAGATGGTAGCGGGGTGAACAGGCCGTGGTTCAGGTGGCTGAGATCCTTGATGATCATCTTGGCCTTCCTGTGACACTGGGTGCTGTAGATGTCCTGGAGGGCAGGCAGTGTGCCCTGGTGATGCGTTGGGCTGACCTCACCACCCTCTGGAGAGCCCTGCATGTGCAGGCGGTGCAATTGAAGTACCAGGTGGTGATACAGCCGACAGGATGCTCTGAATGATGCTTCTGTAGAAGTTTGTGAGGGTTTTAGGGGCCAAGCCTAATTTCTTCAGCCTCCTGTCAGTGACTTGTACGTAGATGAACTTGAAGCTTTTGACCTTCTCCACTGTTGCCCCATCGATGTCTCTCTGCTGTCTCCTGTAGACCACGATCAGTTTCTTCATTTTGTTGATGTTTGAGTGCCCTAACTCCACTCTGCCAGGGCTCTCACTTCCTTTCTGTAGGCTGTCTCATCATTGTTGGTAATCAAGCCTACCAAATAAAATAAAATAAAATGTTATTAGTGACATACACATGGTTAGCAGATGTTATTGTGAGTGTAGAGAAATGCTTGTGCTTCTAGTTCAGACAGTGCAGCAATATCTGACAAGTAATATCCACTGTTGTGTCGTCAGCAAATTTGATGATAGAGTTGGAGATGTGCGTGGCCACACAATCATGGGTTAACAGGGAGTACAGGAGGGGGCTGAGCATGCACCCCTGTGGGGCCCCCATGTTGATGATCAGCATTGCGGAGGTGTTGTTGCCTACCTCCACCATTTGGGGTCAGCCCGTCAGGATGTCCAGGACCCAGTTTTACAAGAAGGATTTTAGACCCAGGGCCCTGAACGTAGTGATGAGCTTGGAGGGCACTATGGTGTTGAAGGCTGAGCTGCGTTATTACACTGTAATACAACAGTATGTGTATGAACACCCTTTCAAATTAGTGGATTCCACTATTTCAGCCACACTCATTGCTGACAGGTGTATAAAATTGAGCACACAGCTATGTAATCTCCATAGACAAACATTGGCAGTAGATTGGCCTTACTGAAGAGCTCAGTGACTTTCATAGGATGCCACCTTTCCAACAAGACAGTTTGTCAAGTGTATGCCCTGCTAAAGCTGCCCTGGTCAACTGTAAGTGCTGTTATTGTAAAGTGGAAACATCTAGATGCAACAAGTGCTCAGCCTCAAAAAAGTAGGCCACACAAGCTCACAGATCGGGACCGCTGAGTGCTGAAGCGAGTAGCGCATAAAAATCACTACCTGCCCGAATACATAGTGCCAACTGTCAAATTTGGTGGAGGAGGGGTAATGGACTGGGGCTGTTTTTCATGGTTTGGGCTAGGTCCCTTAGTTCCAGTTAAGGGAAATCTTAATGACATTCTAGATGATTCAGTGACATTCTAGACAATTCTGTTATTCCAACTTTGTGGCATGGCGGGGGGGGGGGGGGTAGTTTTGGGGAAGGAGTGGGGGGCCAGTGGGATATTGAGTACATTATGTCAACATAAAAAAACACATAAGGATTCATTGTCCATAAACTTCAATGGTGATAGTTGCATAGCAAACTGCAAAAGGCAAGGATATCAGACTACATTTGTTTTGTTGTTGATTGAAGTTGTTTGTTGTTGGATGCCAGTGGGCAACAATCCGATGCCAAACCACATCAGAGAGAACTGCCCTGTGGGTGTTCACTGTGTTACTGGTATTTTGAGGTGACAAATTCAAGCAATTTACATATAATCCACAAAACAGTGGAAAACATAAGGTGAGTAAATCTTGCTTTACCACATTGTTCAAAATAATCAAAGTGGGAGAAGTTTATTTCACTGTAGAGAGGCATTTGAGCTGTTTGTGCCATAATATTGTCACGTCCTGATCCTAGTAAGATGTAATTTTCTATAGTAGAGTAGGTCAGGGCATGACAGGGGGTGTTTTGGGTTGTTCTATGTTTTCTATTTCTATGTTTAAGTTCTAGTTTTTCTATTTCTATGTTGGGATTGTTTGGGTTGATCTCTAATTGGAGGCAGCTGATCCTCGTTGCCTCTGATTACAGATCATATTTAAGTAGGGGGTTTTCTTCCTGGGTTTGGTGGGTAGTTGTTTTCTGTTTAGTGTATGTCACCTGACGGAACTGTTGTCGGTCGTTTTGTTATTTTGTTTAAGTATATTCATTAAAAGTAAATATGAGCACTCTACACGCTGCGTCTTGGTCCCCTTTATACGACCCTCGTTACAGAACTACCCACCATGATTGGATCAAGCGGCGTGCCCGGGCAGAAATGGACATCTGGTCACATCAGGAGTGGATTGAGAGGAGAGACTGGACTTGGGGCCAGGTAATCGAACGATATCGAAGCCTACCTGGGAAGAACGAGAGGCAGCCCTCAAAAATGTTTTTTTTTGGGGGGGGGGGGCACATGGGTAGTTTGGCTGGGCCAGAACTTGGACCTGAGCCAATTCCCCGTGCTTTTTGTGGTAAGCATGTGCCTGCCTCTCGCACTCTCTCTCCAGCGCGCCTCCAGAATCCAGTACGTCCTGTGCCTGTTTTTCGCACTCTCCCTCCAGTGTGCATCCATAACCCAGTAAGGCCGGTGCCTGCTTTGAGCACTCGGTCCTCAGTGCGTCTCCCCAGACCGGTGAGACCGGTTCCTGCTCCACGTACAAAGCCTCCAGTGATAATCGATGGTCCGACGCCTGTAGAGATGATCCATGGCACTAAGCCTCTAGTGATGATCCATGGCCCGGAGCCTGTAGGGATATTCCATGGCACGAAGCCTGAAGAGGTAATCCATGGCCCGGAACCTGAAGAAATAATCCTTGGCAAAAAGCCTGGAGGGATTATAAATGGTCCGGAGCCTGTAGGGATAAACCATGGCACAGATCCTGTAGGGATAAACCATGGCACGAAGCCTGTAGGAATAATCCATGGCCCGGCACCTGTAGAGATAATCCATGGTAAGAAGCCTCCAGTGATGATCCTTTGCACGGAACCTGTAGAGATGATCCATGGCAGGGAGCCAGCAGCAAAGGTCACTAGTCCGGAACCTATTATGACACCTTCCAGTCCGGAGCCTCCGGCGACGCTTTTCCTTCCGGAGCCTCCAGCGACACTCTTCAGTCCGGAGCCTCCAGCGGCGGTCCGCAGCCCGGAGCCTCCAGCGGCGGTCCGCAGCCCGGAGCCTCCAGCGGCGGTCCACAGCCCGGAGCCTCCAGCGGCGGTCCGCAGCCCTGAACCTCCAGCAATGATCTGCAGTCCGGTTCCTTCGACGACGATCCACGATCAGGTGGTAATAAAGCAGAAGGATCAGTGGGTGGAGCGGGGAGTACGCCCAGAGCCAGAGCCGCCTCCTATGCTGGAAGTTATGTGGACTGCATTTGAGCCGCCATAGACTTTTGTCACACTCCTTACCCTCCCTTTGTGTTTTGTGGTTGTTTTGTTGGGTTTTGATTATGTTGCATAGTCTGCACCTTTGGGGGGGTACTGTCACGTCCTGATCCTAGTAAGATGTAATTTTCTATAGTGGAGTAGGTCAGGGTGTGACAGGGGGTGTTTTGGGTTGTTCTATGTTTTCTATTTCGATGTTTAAGTTCTAGTATTTCTATGTTGGGATTGTTTGGGTTGATCTCTAATTGGAGGCAGCTGATCCTCGTTGCCTCTGATTAGAGATCATATTTAAGTAGGGGTTTTTCTTCCTGGGTTTGGTGGGTAGTTGTTTTCTGTTTAGTGTATGTCACCTGACGGAACTGTTGTCGGTCGTTTTGTTAAAGTATATTCATTAAAAGTAAATATGAGCACTCTACACGCTGCGCCTTGGTCCCCTTTATACGACCCATGTTACAAATATGGACTTGGTCTTTTACCAAATAGAGCCATCTTCTGTATACCACCCCTACCTTGTCACAACAAAACTGATTGGCTCAAACACATTAAGAAGGAAAGAAATTCCACAAATTAACTTGTAATTGAAATGCATTCCAGGTGAATGGAAGCTGGTTGAGAGAATGCCAAGAGTGTAGAAGAATCTCAAATATATTTAGATTTGTTTAACACTTTTTTGGTTACTACATGATTCCATGTGTGTTATTTCATAGTTGTAATGTCTTCACTATTATCCTACAATGTAGAAAATAGTAAGAATAAAGAAAATCCCTTGAATGAGTAGGTGTGTCCACACTTTTGACTGGTACTGAATATAAAGTCTAATTTTGGGATGCAAACTCAAAATGTAAACAATGTCAACTCTATATCTGATATCATACAGGTGTCTTCTTTTTTAAGCCCATAACCATGTGTGTGAGGTGTATACTTTTGTTTAACACTACCAAGAAACACTGTGTGTGATCCTGATTTAGCCCACTGCAGTAGAAAGTTATCTATTTGACTCTAATCTACTCCCTCAACCGTATCCCTCCTGTGTTGCAATAAGACCTCTTGAGCAACATTAGGTTTCTATCTTTGTGGTGTGGGTGTGTGTCTTTGTGTGTGTCTTTGTGTGTGTGTGTGTGTGTGTGTGTGTGCAGGGCACGACAACCCTCTCCTCAGGTTTTTGAGGTGACTGAGGCTGTCACTTCTCTTTTTGTTGTTCCTAGAACTTAACAGGTGGTTTTAACATGTAGAACTATGGGCCACACTAAATAAGCCACATACAGCAATTCAGCATCTCATATTATAAAATATATTTCTTTTCTTTTTCCATTCGTTATTTTCTTCCCAAAAGCCATCTGCTAGCAGGGACAAAACGTTCAGTATAAATGTACTTTTATAGACAACTTTTTCATAAAACTGCAGATAAATTTTTTCAACACAACTGTTTTAATCACATTGAGGTAAGTATTGTTTCAAAAAATATTTTTGCTCCTTTTTCCAAATCAACCACGTTAGTGCCCACTGGGCAGAGACGTCAATCCAGCCTTTATTCCACATTGGTTCAACGTAATTTCAGTGTGTGCCCAGTGGGCAGAGACGTCAATCCAGCCTTTATTCCACATTGGTTCAACGTAATTTCAGTTTGTGCCCAGTGGGTGGGAATGTAATTTAGATAATGGCAGTATATGCCATTCTTCATTATCAAAAGCTAATTGGAGGATTTAGGCGATTACGGAACAATGATATATACTTGGTCAAACTCGGATTCAGGACAAATGTTCTTAAAAACGCTGTTCTTCTAGAAGAGACGAGAGGATGCTCTACTGACAGTAGATGTCGTAAAGATGTCTTGATCATAAAGAACGGCACTCGGGCATCGAAGTCTAATCAAATGTTATGTCATTTTAAGAACCAACAGAGACACCAAAAAGATAGATTTACTATAAACACGTGTCCTCTGTGCACTTCTAGATAACCCTTATGATTATTTAACACGTATCCCCGTCGTGATTCATATTACAAGGCTTATTTACAGACATACTACATACTTTACTTTTAGCCTCCATGCAAGTATTGTCATATAGTGAGGCCTTGGAAAAAGTGGTCCCCAATTCCATATTAATAAATACATGAAAAGTAGGCTACAATATATACATGTTTATGACATTTGATAATAATAATAACGTTACAACGTTATTATTGTTAATAACTTTAAAAGATTACTGTAGAGCTCAAAATTACCTGATAACATCTTAATCCAGTTCCCATATTCCTGATCTGGTTTGATCGCCAGTCTAATCCAGTTGGCTATGAGTGGACTGATCATATTCCATTCATTGGTGAGAGTATCATCCATGCAGAAAATGCATAGACACAGAGAATACTTTAACAACCACAAACCATGGGTGTAACTCTCCGCTAGACATTATGTTGCTGTACAAGTGATGATGTAAATGAAAACGAACTGTGCTAAACATTTAACACTATTAAAATAAGCCACTCTACAGAATTATACGCATATTTGCAGACTATAATTTACGCCTTTACCCTAGCGTGTTTCGTTAATGCCAGTGACAGCCCCGTTGAAAATATGCTGCATCTTCCCTCGTTCGTTTTTATACAAAAATTACAGTGTGGAATGGCACAGAACAATTTGAATGAGAATATACACTCACTCAGTCAAGATAAAAAGGCAGAGGTATCCGCTGTAGTGCCTCTGAATATATGCCGGAAGGCAGCCATTTGCGTGCAGGTAAACTACCTGTGCGCTCCAATCAGGTACCTTGGCGCTCCTTTCATATGCCAGTTTGGAGAGTAGTTTTCACCGCATTATAAATACCTTCTCTATCACTCCAATACATTGCTGTTTTGTTTATTTTATGAAGTCGCTATTGGAAATCTGATGCGTGGGTAATTCCTCTCACATTTGACTCAAAGCACAGCCTACAAATGATCAAATAGAATCTCATGGGAGACAACAACTTGATCACGTCTCTCTGTCTCCACAACAACGCGCGCACATACTCCTCAATTATCCCTGCGCGTGAAGATAGGTGGCGTGTTAAGGATGTCTCGCGCCTCTATATTGCAGGAAAAGAAAAAGAGCGAAAAAAATGTCATTAGAAGAGGCGTAACCCGTCAGTGCGCGTTCCCAGGTCTGTTTCGTGAAGTGGCTGAAAGAGACCAGTCCTAACCTGCCCATCAGGAATAACGGTCCCTCATCATCAAGCTATTTTCAAGGCTTATTACCAGTTCTTTTCTTTGGATCCACAACGCACCCCCTTTATCATCTCTCTGTGACGTTCTGTCTTCCAACCATCACACTGACACCGGTACGTGTATTTTAACATATTGCTATTTTTACATCAGTTTATGTGAATGAAACTTCAATATCTATTTGATTGAGGTAGATTTGCCATGCAGGTACTTCAGGTATCCGTGCGCCGTTGCGCAATGATCATAGTTGGACAGCCTACCTGCTCAGGTGAGAAAGGTGCGCGCTGCTGCAACAGTGGATAGAGCGCTATATAGGCCTACCTGCATCAACTGTGGTCTGATGCTCTCCTATATTCCCTGTATCCTTTCCGGGAAATCAAATTGTATTCGATGTTATTCGTTCCTATTCCTTTTGAGCTGTCCGAGTAGAAACGGGCGTAGGCTATTCGCGTTGGTTTGCCATCCATTGTGTTTGTTCATTTTACGCATAGCCTTCTATTAGACAAATCAACATACACTGTTTTTTATCCACATTCCAAATTTGTGGACAGCTCATATTATGTGTAGCTGGGATTTGGGCAGTGACCACTAACATACGCACTGTTGTGTGTGTTGTAGGCTGTGTGTGTGTTCACTGCTTGTGCAAATGCCAAAGCCTTGTGAAAAAAAAATGCAATGTGATGCGGTGGCAAACATTTCCAAATGTAAGTCTCTAAACTAGAAGACCCTCGTTTGGGCTGTGCTTCTATCATTCTATTTCAGTTGACTTTCCTCTCAAGTGTATAATATTAAGCTTTTCCGTTTATTGTCGTGTAAATGTTTATGAGTGTTTTTGTGTTTGTTTTCTTCTGTTACGGTTCGCTACCCTTTTAATACAAACTCCGCTGACACCACGTCCCTACATTTTAAACAACATTTAAATCGGGTCTGATACTGCTTTTATTTTTTTACCAATCAGTTTGAATGCTAGATTAAATACATTTGAACATATCATTATTATAAAGGGGAAGTTAGTCTATTTCCCCACATATTGCAACATTTGGCACGTTTTTTTCTTGATGAATGTGTCCAACATCCTTTCATAATGTGTATAGTCTATCAAAATATTAGGTCTTCCGCAGATACACTCATAAACACAGTTTGGAAAAATTTAAAACAAACTCGTAATGACTGACATGATATGAGATGAGCCTATTTAGTTGAATCGAACACTTTGATTAACTTGATTAAGGCAGATGAAAAAAAAGGATTTCAGATAGTAGTCTGTGGCCTATTAATATATTTTGTTATAGATTAAAACTGAATCAATGTTTCTCGAGTGTGATACATTTGGTGATGACAGCAAAGTTGCCTAAGACTGACAGTAGGGACAGCCATAACAAACCTTGAATATCAAAGACATCAAGTCTCAGAAGTTGATGTATAAGTTCAATTAGAAACTTGCACAGAAACATCCACCTTTTCATTTGAGGTTTCATACAATAATCGACATTATTGGAAATGTATGCCTTGCTTTCTTTCAGTCATCCTTGTAAG
The DNA here is from genome assembly GCF_901001165.1 of Salmo trutta. Taxonomy (NCBI): domain Eukaryota; kingdom Metazoa; phylum Chordata; class Actinopteri; order Salmoniformes; family Salmonidae; genus Salmo; species Salmo trutta. Next base: position 10,492,545 of record NC_042976.1, on the reverse strand, counting down.
CTATTGAATGTGTCAGCCTGTCCGTCCTCCTCCTCCTTCTGCTCCGATTCATTGACAATCTGCCCGATTAGGAGACACTTCAAAAGACCAGGCGACAGCGGACGCAGTACGGTCTTTGCTCAAACTCCCTCTCCTGGACTTTAACCCATATGGAGTTTCATTGAAGACTTTAGAGTGAATTAAAACGTTTTATTTCGGGCCCCTGTGGTTGAACGGGATCCATACAGTCATCTTGTCCCAACCTTTGTCGCCGTTTTGTTTGGTTATTAGATATCAACCGGAGCCTGCCTGTGCTGCTGACTGAAGGAGCCGAGCCCATGCGGACTGTAAGCCATCTGACCTAGCCTAAACTCTTATCAATGAAGCAGGAGATCATGGCGGAGGGTCCCCGGTGTAAGAGGCGAAAACAATCCAACCCACAGAGAAAGAACGGTAAGAATATGTTTTAAGTGAAATAAAATGAATGTTTGGGAACATTTGTAAGTTTTGCCAGCAGTCATTTGCGGGACCTCCCGCGCCTTGTCGCCTTTCACAGTTCGATTATAGTTTATATTCAGTGTAGGCACTGAGAATGGGATGGTTGCGTAAAAGTATACTACATTTTGTTGTAGTTTTAAACTTAATCACTATGAAAAGCATTTTCATGTTTATTTTGAATGAGATTAACGAGCGTTAAAGTAAACTATCAAAGTCTGTGTAAGAAAGGGATGTCAGAATGAGGCTCTAATGCGGTTCAGCGAGACAGTGCTACTTTCTAGCAGGCAGGAAAACCGTTATGTGGGTAGGCCTATAGCGCTTCTCGAATCAATTGGATAAATCGGAAAAACCTGTGAATTAGGTAGAAACTGAATTGCATTGGTAACTTTTGTGTGATTATGACGTAAAAGTGCTTTATCTGACTTTTATTCAACACAGTTTCATTGTCGTGTGAATTGTGTTGTGTTGTGGGTATTGTGTTGTGTTGTGCTATAATTGCCATTCATAATTGACTTGGTGCCTTTATTAAAGACCTTTACCACGTCTTAGTTATTATATATAGTCTGTCAACTCGGAGTTAAAGGTCTTAAAATGGCCATGACAACAGGACACAGTTTCTGAATGTGTCAGTGTTGATCGGATCCGGTGCTGCACAAAGGCTACAGCACTAAACACAACACACCTCGTACAGGCAAGCTCACATACTGACCAAAAGTATCCGAGTGCATTTCTGGTATTTCTGACACGTTACTTGAGTTATGTGTTAACCTACAACGTTTAGAGGATATAGAAAACTCCTGAGTTTTGTGTAGGAGTTGTGTTGGGAGTGATAGGGATTTTGCGAGGGGGCATCCCTTTTGACGCCTCAGCCATGTGTGTTATGCAAAGTTATATTTAATTCATGTCAATGTTGAACTGACTCGTTTTCTCTTGTTACTTTAATTTCCCATGGTATTACATGTTTTATGTGAAACTGATATCACAGTAGTTTGTTAAATTTTTATTTTGTTGTATAGCAGTATTGTAGCTAAACATGTATTTTTGAAACAATCTTTACATTTAAATTATATCGTTTTTTTTTATATCACACATTTTCAGTCGACTTATTTTGTTTACTAGTTTTTATTTGTTTATTGTTTCAATGAACTCAGTATGTTGTTCAGGATCTTTACTGCTGTCAAGCACGTTTCTGATCAACAAAGATAATAGTGAAGTATTGCAGCTCCTTTTAGCCGCACATCGGTCTTTGTAAAAACCAAGATGAGAAGTGATTTTTCGAATTGCAACGGTTTTGTTGAAATTTGTAAGACCATTCAGCCAATGTCAATGTGGGCAAAAATGAAGAGAAAAATAATGTTGACAATATTGTTTTGTCAGAGGCTAGGACTGCTTCTACTGTTGTTTCTCCCAGGTGTGCACTTTAATTATTGATCATGTTAATGTGGAAATGTTTGTTTCCATTCCCTATTTAAACCGATTGCTTCTTCCCTGTGAGAGAATTTCATAGCCTCCTAGGTCTATATTTTAATATGCAATTTGTTATTTTTCGCTTGTATTTGCCTGAATATGCCTCTAGGCATACTGTCGATGCAAGACATTAATGGTAGGGTTAAGGCAACAACAGAACAACATGTGTGCCCTCAGTTTTGGTCTGGTGTAAATATGTGTTATTCAGAATGGATATAGTCATTCAGACTGAAAGTCTACCACGAAATACCTTTGCTTGTGTACTAGAACTTTTGCGAGTCTGAAGATCCTTTTTGCCTGTGGAAACCTTTCACTCCGATGCAGTATTCCCATAGGGATATCTGCTGTATAAGGTCTGGAGGACCATATGCATTTTATTATCGCAGAGGAACGCAGAACCAGACCTGTTGATATCTGTGTTTATTTGTTTTTCCATAATCCTCATATTCGAAATATGCGATTTATTATGTAAATTAAATTAACTCTATAGAGTAGGCCTACAAATTGTCCGTATGGCATACAGGCCTACAGTATCTTGTGGTTAGGCCTATACTTCTCTTCTTGGGATGTTTGCCCCCCCCGCCCACCCCCACCTCATCTTAACTCCGTGACTCCCTGGTCCCAATCGGAGGTCACATTAGGCCCTGTGCAACTCGATATGCTCAGCCTGCACAACTTTGTTGCAGTTCGCAGCCCCCCCCCCGTGCGACACGTCACATCCAGCTGTGAGGGGGTCGTTCAGTTGTGTGAACGCAGCTGTCAAAAGCGCTCCATTAACCTCGCCAGCCAGTAAAGTTAAAATACTCTTTCTTTCATTATTATTATATTTATTTATTTATTTATTTTTATTTTTTATTTTTATATTTTTTACACTATTTCAGCTTTCAAAGCCACAATTGGTGTACTAAAGTGTGTGAGGTAAATATAAATAAGACTGATCAAACACCTAATAAACTGGACATGTTCGATTAAATGAGAAGAGCCTAGGCACCAGCAGTCTTCTGTTATTGTCTTGCAACCCTTATATAGTCAGAGTTATAAGACATTTAATACATGGGTTCATCTCAGGACTTTCACAACATTCAAATGAAGGCATGGCTGTCATGGCCAGTATGCTAGTGGGTCCATAACTGTCTCAAGACAATGGGGTTTCATGGAAGTGTGTCTCATTTCCCTGCTCCTATCATCAGCAGTGAGCAGTGTCAGGGTGCCTGCTGTACCATTCATGCTACATTTCTCACAAACATGCCATTGTCCTTGCTGCTGGAGACATGTGTCTGTGTTACATCTGCTCCTGAAACGCCCTCTACTGCTCATCCTGTGTCTCCTTGACCTGCTGCCACTCCCCCCAGTACTCTCTCCCTCTCTATCTGTGTGTGTGTGATTGTGTGGGCGGAGACAGGTGTGCTGGAATCAGAGCAGATCCCCACCAGCTGCAACCTGATCCATAATCAAGACCTCTACAAATACTCAGCCCTGCCACTTCCACGCTGCCAGATCGTAATCTCTGCCCAGTCAGTCTACGCTTCTAGCCGTTTGTTACTGTTAGATCCTGTTGTGCCTGTTTTCCTTGCCTGACGTTGTTTTCCTCTCCGCTACAGTTCCGCCCGCTCTGACTCTGGTCCCTGTCTCCAGTTCCACGTCTTGTCATCCTGCTACTCTGTCCTGGATTCCCAACTCTACTATTCTCTTGGATTCCCCTCTGGACCTGCTTACCCTGTCCCAACCCCTCTCGCTCCAGCCTCAGCCTCCGCACCTGGTTTCCTGCAACCCACCCGAGCTTCCCCTGGCCTGCACTCCATCTCCCCCCTGTGTTTCAATAAATACTTTGGTTACTTCATCCCAGTTTCCTCGTCTGAGTCTGCTCTTGGGTTCCCCTGTTCCACTCCGCGTAACAGTACGATCTGGCCAAAGAGATGAACCCAGCAGACTCTGATACTCTCCACCAAACCCTCGCCGGCCAAGGTGCCCTGCTCGAGCAACATGACCAAGCCCCAACGACCCTTCTGGAGCACATCAAGGAGTTTTCACGGAGCCTGTCTGATGTACAGGGCCTACCCTTCGCCCAGAGCTCACAACCAGTTCCAAGTTATTCTTCTCCGCTCCTGGAGCCGTTCCGAATCCCGAGCGTAACGATGGCAACCTCGGAGCTTGCAGAGCCTTTTTGGTACAATGCTTACTAGTATTTGAGCAACAGCCCTACTCTTAGGCTAGCAAACAGGCCAAGATTTCCTTTCTGACTTGCTGCCTCCATGGAGCAGCGCTCTCCTGGCTCACAGCAGTGTGAGAGAGACAGTCCCCCATCTGCTACTCCTACTCCAGAGTCATGGAGATAATGAAGAAAGTCTTCGATCACCCGGTATGTGGTAATGATGCCGCTAAACGACTCCTGTCCCTCCATCAAGGCCCCCATAGTGTTGTTGAGATGGCATGTGAGTTTCTCGCCCTCGCCGATGAGAGCAGCTGGAATGAGGAGGCCCTTCAGGGAGCATTTCAGAATGCGCTCACGGAGACCCTCAATGACAAGTTGGTGTCCAGGGATGAGCCTGATGATGAACTCATCTCTCTCGCTATCCGCATCGACAACTGTCTCCGTGAGCGTCGGAGGGATAGGGTAGGTAGGTAGGGTTGCATGCATCATAACAACTGCTTCAGTGCCTTGTCCTCCTTTTCCGACTGCATCCCATTCCGGCTCTTCCAGATCCTGAACACATGCAGCTCGGCCGGGCCTGTCTCTCTCCAGAGGAGAGGCAACAACGAATCAGCGCTAGGAGCTGCCAATACTGTGGCCAGGCTGGTCACTTTGTCTCCACTTGTTCCCTGCATCCAGCAAAAGAGGGGTCTTGGCAGTAGTGGGGGATATACTGTTTAGCCAAATCACCTGCCCATCTTCCCCCAGACCCCTGCTTGAAGGCAAACTTGTGTGGCAGAGCCAGGCTTTTCCTCTGTCTGTTCTCATCGATTCGGGCACCGACGAGAGCTTCCTGGACTGAGGTGTCGTTACCAAGTTGGGCCTGGACACTGTCCCACTCGATTCACCCCTCGATGCTAACACTCTCAATGGAAAGCTCCTCGCCCGTGTCTGTGAGAACTGACCCTGTCATCCTGCGTCTCTCTGGAAATCACCAGCAAAAGATCAGTTTCCACATAATCGACTGTCCTTACTCTCCCCTGGTTCTTGGCCATCCATGGTTAAAGCTACACAACCCAGAGATTGACTGGACCACTTGAAATGTAACCACTTGGACTTAATTTTGTTACTCTAATTGTCTACATTCTGCCATCCCCTCTTCCTTGTCTGTGTCCCCGGTCATTCCAGAACCTCTGGACCTGTCATCAGTTCCTCCCGAGTATCACGATCTAGCGCCTGTGTTCAGCAAGCATCACACCTTGTTGCTGCCGCCTCATCGGCCGTACGACTGCGCCATTGACCTTCAGCCTGGAGCCCCTCTCCCCAGTAGCCGGTTGTTTAACCTCTCTCGCCCCGAGCAAGAGGCTATGGAGAGGTACCTCCAGGATTCTCTGGCTGCAGGACTTATCAAGCCATCTTCCTCCTCAGTGGGTGCTGGGTTTTTCTTTGTGAAGAAGAAGGATGTTCACAGGCCGTGCATAGACTTCCGTGGGCTGAATAATATCACAGTAAAGAACAAGTACCTTTGCCACACATCAGCTCTGCTTTTTCCCCCCTACATGGTGCCACAGTGTTTACCAAAGTCGATCTCCAGAATGCCTACCACCTTGTCCGCATAAGAGAGGGGGACGAGTGGAAGACTCCGTTCAACATACCACTTGGTCACTTTGAGTATTTGGTCATGCCTTTTGGTCTTACTAATGCCCCTGCTGTTTTCCAGAACTTAGTCAATGATGTGCTGAGGGATGTGATTGGACGCTTTGTTTTTGTCTATTTAGATGACATCCTGATTTTTTCCAAGGACCCTGAGGCTTACCAGCAAGACGTTGGCCAAGTTCTTAACGGCTGTTGGAGAATAAGCTTTTTGTTAACTTCTTATGGGTACCGCCCCACCTGGCCAACATCCATTGAAATTGCAGAGCGCCAAATTCAAAAACAGAAATACTCATAATAAAAATGTATAAAATTCATTTACGGCGAAAGCATACAATACGATTATCTGAGGACAGCGCCCAGCACACAAAACATTACAAACAGTTACCAGCCAAGTAGAGGAGTGACAAAAGTCAGAAATAGTGATAGAATTAATCACTTACCTTTGATGATCTTCATATGGTTGCACTCACAAGACTCCCAGTTACACGATAAATGTTCATTTTGTTCGATAAAGTCCCTCTTTATATCCAAAAACCTCCGTTTTGTTGGTGGGTTTTGTTCAGTAATCTATTGGCTCAAAGGCAGTCACAACAGGCAGACGAAAAATCCAAAAGTATCAATAAAGTTTGTAGAAACATGTCAAACGATGTTTATAATCAATCCTCAGGTTGTTTTTAGTCATAATAAATAACATTTAAACCAGACAATAGCTTCGTCAATATAAAAGAGAAACAAGAAAGCAGCGCTCTAGGTCGCGCGCACCAAACAGGTCTGGGGACTTTCCACTATCCCCTCACTTACTCCCTCATTTTTCAGAATACAAGCCTGAAACAATTTCTAAAGACTGTTGACATCTAGTGGAAGCCATAGGAAGTGCAATTTGAGTCCTAAGTCAATGGATACTGTATTGGCATTCAATAGAAAACTACAAACATAAAAAAATCCCACTTCCTGGATGGATTTTTCTCAGGTTTTTGCCTGCCATATCAGTTCTGTTATACTCACAGACATTATTTTAACAGTTGTGGAAACTTTAGAGTGTTTCCTATTCAAATCTACCAATTATATGCATATCCTAGCTTCTGGGCCTGAGTAACAGGCAGTTTACTTTGGCACGCTTTTCATCCGGATGTCAAAATACTGCCCCCTATCCAAGAGGTTAAAGCTGAAAAATGTGAGTTCCATGCTGCCTCAGTGTCTTTCCTGGGTTATATTATTGCACAGGGACAGTTACGTATGGACCCCGCCAAGGTCATGGCAGTCAAAGATTGGCCTACGCCCTCCAACCTGAAGCACCTACAGCGTTTCCTGGGCTTTGCACATTTTTACAGACGTTTCATCCGCAACTACAGCCGTCTGGCAGCACCTCTCACCACTCTCACCTCCACCTCCACTCCGTTCCACTGGACTCCTGAGGCAGAGGCAGCATTCCTGGAACTCAAGCTTCGCTTCACCTCCGCTGCGGTCCTTACTCAGCCCGACCCAGAACTCCAGTTCATTGTGGAGCTGGACGCCTCTGACACCGGGGTAGGTGCTGTTCTGTCTCAATGTTCCCCCTCTGATCAGAAGGTCCACCCATGTGCATTCTTTTACCGTAAGCTCTCACCTGCAGAGAGGAATTTTGACATTGGTAACCGGGGACTCCTGGCAGTTAAGCTGGCTCATGAAGAATGGCGTCACTGGCTGGAGGGCTCTGTACCCCCCTTCATTGTGTGGACTGACCATAAAAACCTGTCCTACATCCAGACCGCCTAACGTCTGAACTCCCGGAAAGCCAATTGGGCCTTGTTCTTCGGTAGATTCAATTTCACACTCACTTATAGCCCCGGTTCAAAGAATACCAAGCCTGATGCCCTCTCTCGCCAGTTCACCACCGACAACACGGGTACCGAGCCAGGAGCCATTGTACCATCCACCTGCATCGTTGCCGCTGTCGCCTGGGACATCGAGTCCCGTATCCGCCAGGCTCAGCAGAACCAGCCTGACCCAGGTAACGATCCCAGTAATGCTCTGTTTGTTCCAGATTGTGTTCACTCTGATGTTCTTCAGTGGGGCCATTCTACCCACCTCACCTGTCACCCTGGTATGAACCGGACCCTTGCCTTCCTGCATCAACGCTTTTGGTGGCCCACCATGGAGAGAGATGTCTGGGAGTTTGTCTCAGCCTGTTCGGTTTGTGCCCATAACTAAACCTCCACCAAACCCACTTCCGGTCTGCTTCGTCCTCTTCCCATACCGAGTCGCCCCTGATCACACATAGCTCTGGACATCGTCACTGGCCTTCCCCCATCTAATGGTAACTCCGTCATCCTCACCATTATTGACAGGTTTTCCAAAATGGCTCACTTCATTCCCCTCTCCAAGCTCCCGTCCTCCAGGGACACTGCGGACCTGTTAGTATCCCATGTGTTTTGTCTGCATACAAATTCCCACTGACATCGTTTCCGACAGAGGACCCCAGTTTACCTCCCAGGTATGGAGATCCTTCTGTTCAGCTCTTGGAATCAATGTTAATTTTTCTTCTGGATATCATCCCCAGACCAACGGCCAGACCGAACGGGCCAACCAAGAGATGGAGACTGCCCTACGCTGCGTGACTTCTGATAACCCTTCCTCCTGGAGCGCTCAGCTACCCTGGGTTGAATATGCCCACAACTCCCTCACCAACGCCTCGTCAGGTATGTCACCCTTCGAGTGTGCTCTGGGTTACCAATCCCCCTTGTTCCCCGCCTAAGAGGTTGAGGTTGCGGTTCCCTCTGTCCAGGACCATCTGCGCCGTTGTCACCGTACCTGGAGGAAGGCCCGGGCTGCCCTTCTTCGTGCCTCTCACAGGACCCAGTCCCAAGCCAACCGTCGCCAGGCCTCAGCTCCAGTTTACACCCCAGGTCAAAAGGTATGGCTCTCATCAAAGGACCTACCATTGAAAGTGGCATCAAAGAAACTTTCACCCGATTCATTGGTCCCTTTGAAATTGACCGTGTCATTAACCCCTCTGCTGTGCGCCTGAAAATCCCAGCCTCTCTCAGGATCCATCCTACCTTCCACGTATCCCTGATTAAACCTGTCTGTTCCAGTCCCCAGTCTCCTCCTGCAGTGGCTCCTCCACCCCCTCAGCTCATCGATGACTATCCTGCCTATACCGTCCGGCAACTTTTGGATGTGCGAAGTCGGGGTCGCAGCTGGCAGTACCTGGTGGACTGGGAAGGATACGGGCCTGAGGAGCACTGCTGGGTGCCCAGCCGTCACATTCTGGACCCCTCCCTCTTACGTGATTTCTATACCTCACACCCAGATGAGCCTGGTCGGGTGCCCGTAGAGGGATTGGGTACTGTTACATCTGCTCCTGCCATGCCCTCTACTGCTCATCCTGTGTCTCCTTGACCTGCCGCCACTCCCCCAGTACCCTCTCCCTCTCTCTCTGTGTGTGTGATTGTGTGGGCGGAGACAGGTGTGCTGAAGTAAGAGCAGATCCCCACCAGCTGCAACCTGTTCCGTAATCAAGACCTCTACAAATACTCAGCCCTGCCACTTCCACGCTGCCAGATCGTAATCTCTGCTCAGTCAGTCTACGGTTCTAGCCATTTGTTACTGTTAGATCCTGCTATCCTGTTGTGCCTGTTTTCCTTGCCTGACGCTGTTTTCCTCTCCGCTACAGTTCCGCCCGCTCTGACTCTGGTCCCTGTCTCCAGTTCCATGTCTCGTCATCCTGCTACTCTGTCCTGGATTCCCCACTCTACTACTCCCTTGGATTCCCCTCTGGACCTGCTTACCCTGTCCCAACCCCTCTCGCTCCAGCCTCAGCCTCCGCACCTGGTTTCCTGCAACCCACCCGAGCTTCCCCTGGCCTGCACTCCGTCTTCCCCCTGTGTTTCAATAAATACCTTGGTTACTTCATCCCAGTTTCCTCGTCTGAGTCTGCTCTTGGGTTCCCCTGTTCCACTCCGCGCAACAGTCTGCCAGCTTATTATGGCTAATGGTATAATATGAGCACACTCATATGTGTTCATGTCTACGCATTCACTCACAGACACACACACACACACACACACCTTCTGCCCTGGAGCTCTTTGGTACTGCTACGGTGGTCCTTCAGAATGCCTTTGGTATGATTACCACTCTTGCTCACATCAGCGCTGACCTGAATGCCTTTCATATCTGCTCCGCCATGTCTTATGCACTCCCTCCCCTCCCCCCTCCGTCCCCTCCTCCGCTCCCTCCCCTCCTCCCTCACCCCTCCCTCCCTCCACACCCCCTCAGTAAACACCCCCAGAGGGCAGAACAAAGAAAAGGAGCTCCTCTCCTCCTCCCTCCCTCTCTCCTCATTCTTAATCACAATTCAGGCCTTTCACCGCCGCCAGGCCGCTCTCGCATTCAGCATCCCAAAGCCTGAGATGAAAAGAGCTCAGAAAAATGGAAAGGAGACTGAGTGAGTGAGAGTGAGTGAGAGGGGGAATGAAAAAGAGAGATTATGGAAAAGAGGAACAGAAAGTGGGTAGTGACTGAGCGACATAACTTAGGTGTCTTCGGCTGTTTGTCAGGCCTCCCCTGGTTACGTGCCCTATATAGCCTCCCTCTCACTCCGCCCAAGGGCTGGGCACTATTGGTGGACAGATAGGGTTACGGGATGCCATTCCTGGACTATTCACAGCTGAATAATAGGAGCGAGAGGGAGACAGAGAAAGAGAGGGATGAGTGGTGTAGGGAGACAGAGAGAAAGGGATGAGTGGTATAGGGAGACAGAGAGAGAGGGATGAATGGTGTGGGGAGACAGAGAGAGGGATGAGTGGTGTAGGAAGACAGAGAGACAGGGATGAGTGGTGTAGGGAGACAGAGAGAGGGATGAGTGGTGTAGGGAGATGAGAGAGAGGGATGAGTGGTGTAGGGAGACAGAGCGAGAGAGGGATGAGTGGGTTGGGGAGACAGAGCGAGAGAGGGGGATGAGTGGTGTAGGGATACAGAGAGAGAGGGATGAGTGGTGTAGGGAGACAGAGAGTGAGAGGGATGAGTGGGTTGGGGAGACAGAGAGAGAGAGAGGGTTGAGTGGTGTAGGGAGATAAAGAGAGAGAGAGGGATGCGTGGTGTAGGGAGACAGAGAGTGAGAGGGATGAGTGGGTTGGGGAGACAGAGCGAGAGAGGGGGATGAGTGGTGTAGGGAGACAGAGAGTGAGAGGGATGAGTGGATTGGGGAGACAGAGCGAGAGAGGGGGATGAGTGGTGTAGGGAGACAGAGAGTGAGAGGGATGAGTGGGTTGGGGGAGACAGAGCGAGAGAGGGGGATGAGTGGTGTAGGGAGACAGAGAGTGAGAGGGATGAGTGGGTTGGGGAGACAGAGCGAGAGAGGGGGATGAGTGGTGTAGGGAGACAGAGAGAGAGAGGTGAATGGTAAGCAGGGAGAAAGTGAGAGAGGTATGAGTGGTGTAGGGAGACGGAGAGAGAGGGATAAATGGTAAGGAGTGAGAAAGTGAGAGAGAGGATAGAGAGGGAAAGAGAAAGGGAGAGGTGAGGAGTGTGGATAGAGAGAGCGGGGTTGGGAGGGCAAGGGAGGGAGGGAACGCAACAGATTGTTTAATGGCTCTAAAATAAATCTTGCGAGTGCTTGAGACTTTTCAGATTCCATTTTAATCAGCATGACAGAGTTGGGGGCAGGTGTGATTAGTTTTTGTTTTCCCTTCTGGATTGGATGTGCTAGTCACATTGTGGTTGTATAACATTACACACTCCGCCCCATCTATCCCTCACAACAAACTACCTTCCTAAAGTGTGTTATGCCTATATCTGTTCATTTCAAATACAGTGCATGCAATTTGAGCTTCCATAAAGCCCAAGTCAGAGGCAAAACACATGTCTTGCAGTGCTGTCCAGAGAGACAGACGTCATTGTGGTAGGCCTCTCCTCTTTTCTCCTGCTTCATAGGTCAGAAATCACGCATGCACAGAGGCAGACAGAAAGAGATAGAGAGAGAGTAAGAGAGAGAGAGAAAGAGAGAGAGAGAGAAGAGAGCGAGAGAGAAAGAGAGAGAAATGGGGTGGGATGCTGCAACTTTAAAATGCACCATGTGATATGAATTCCTAATTTCTCTGTTCCTTCCCACCACCCCCAGAACTCGTTTTTTTGTTAAGGAAAGGAGATTATCTTTATTCACCTTCATTCAACATCCCTCTCTCCCTTTGCCAGCCCAAGCTGTGAGGGATTTAGGCAGATTTACTTCACCAAACACCTTTGGACATTGGGGAGGAGACAGGCGTGCTTTGGGAAAAAGAGGGGATTTGTTCAGAGAGGTGCAAGAGAGATAATACTTCACCAGGCAGCCAGTTAGAGGCAGGCCCATTATATTAACCAGTGTGCTGGTGGCCCGGGGAGGGAGCCGTGTTAAGTTTCTATGCAGCCACAGCCCCCTCCTCACTTCTTATACAGGGACAGATGGGCTGACTGGCTTCATGCTCAAACCTCTTTCTCTGACTTCAGTTGGCCCCAATGACTGCTGTCTCCTACATATGTAGCTATACATTCACAAACAATACATACACTCTCTCGTGTTTATACATTCACAGGGCAAATAACCAAAGTCAAGGTGTTAAGCATGGATGTACAGTTTTGTACTTTTGTTTAAACATGAGTTTTGATCATATTATTGAAATGATCAGACATTCTGTGTTTCGCGAGGAGAGCTATGGAATTATTGAGTAGTGTGTGTGCACCCTACTGTATGTCCTGCTTGACGAAATCACTACAAAACTACACCTACTCCACCCCTCTTGTTGTGTAGCCTGCCTGCCTGCCTGCCTGCCGCTCTCTCACTCACTCACTCACTCACTCACTCACTCACTCACTCACTCACTCACTCACTCACTCACTCACTCACCCTGTTATTTAATACACTTCATGAGATGCATGGACCCTGCCTGCCTGCTTGTAAATGCCAAGACGTCTAACTGTACAAACAAAGCTCATCACTGTGTCAGAAGCCCAGAAATCTTCAGACAGAGAGCCCGCTTCGACAGCTTCAGAACACCTACGCCTCCCTAACGCTGCTGACTGGAACGGTGGCGATAGAGAGGTAGTTGCCTGCTGTAGTTAGTACTACAGGGTTAAACTGCACTGACCAACGTTGAGGGATACAAATGGCTGCTTAAGAGTCACATTGTGCTGGTTGTTTGTGTGCCTGGCAGTGAGTGTGTATTTCAAGGTGACTGACATGGGCTATTGTATATTTCTCTCCCTGTAACCATGTACACATTTTCTTCCTGAGTGAATACAGAGTACCCCCGTGACATTTTGTGGGGCCACATTGCCTTTAGCCTAAACAGCTAGGATTTACCAAGGTCAGTAATGAGACAACAGCCCCAGTTATAACGAAGGGAAATAAGGTTCAATGCAACTATTAGTGGTGTGTGTGTGTGTGTGTGTGTGTGTGTGTGTGGGGGGGGTCAAACCAGGGCTCTGTATGATAACCTTATGACAACCATACTGTACAAGTACAAAAACTATTCAGTTATTTTAAATTGAGCAGCTTTTGTTTGTTGGAATTCATTTTCTGTCAGAAAATATATTCTTGGATTTTGTGTCATGTTAATTCATTCTAGTGTGCCTTGATCTTTCTTTGGCATGTTATCACTATTATGAGTCATCAAGTGAGCATAAGGTGGTCTCTAAGCGAGGCCTGTATATATTTTGACTGAACATGTTTGAGCCAGATGACAACATTTGCACACACACACCTATGGGCCATCCCTTAACATGGATATGTGGGCTTGATTGGTGTGGTGTGGTGCCCAGGGCAAGGTCACACACACATGGAACAATCAATAACGGATCGGTGGATTAAGGTGTCATGACCTTTCGTGTACGAGTGAATCACTCCCACAGAGAGCTCTTTTTGTCAGTCAGCGAGTGTTCCAGTCAGATCTATACAACCAGGACTCACTTGTTGTAAAATGGTCCTATCATGGACCATTTATATATTTCATTTTGTAGGTATTATTTGAAAAAATATTGAATTAGTCTTTTACTACTATATCCCATCGAAACGCATTCAATAACACATTCATAAATGGCAAAACAGACAGTCCAAAAATGTATCATAAGGAATAAAGTTTGAAAGTGTCTGTCCTATATCTAGGAGATATAAGAAAGCTCAGGAAATATGTTTGTTTTTTTGAACACATATTTAACCCCTTATTATGTTGGCATAAAACTACCTCCATACTTCCATACATTTTTTTTTACCGGTACCCGGTGACCTTCAGACAAGTCGTAGAGTGAAACAGAACACCATCCTGTTCACTAGAGTCTCATCTTTCCATAGTTCATATTAGTTTGTAGCCCAAATGGTTCGGAAACTACAGACAGAAGTTGGCACATCGTCGGTACTTCTATGTAGAAGTAATAGATATCTACTGTTCCATGTAGAAATAATAGATATCTACTGTTCCATGTAGAAGTAATAGATATCTACTGTTCCATGTAGAAGTAATAGAGATCTACTGTTCCATGTAGAAGTAATAGAGATCTACTGGTCCATGTAGAAGTAATAGAGATCTACTGTTCCATGTAGAAGTAATAGAGATCTACTGGTCCATGTAGAAGTAATAGAGATCTACTGTTCCATGTGGAAGTAATAGAGATCTACTGTTCCATGTAGAAGTAATAGAGATCTACTGTTCCATGTAGAAGTAATAGAGATCTACTGGTCCATGTAGAAGTAATAGAGATCTACTGTTCCATGTGGAAGTAATAGAGATCTACTGTTCCATGTAGAAGTAATAGAGATCTACTGTTCCATGTAGAAGAAATAGAGATCTACTGTTCCATGTAGAAGTAATAGAGATCTACTGTTCCACGTAGAAGTAATAGAGATCTACTGTTCCATGTAGAAGTAATAGATATCTACAGTTCAATGTAGAAGTAATAGAGATCTACTGTTCAATGTAGAAGTACTAGATATCTACTGTTCCATGTAGAAGTAATAGAGATCTACTGTTCCATGTAGAAGTAATAGAGATCTACTGTTCCATGTAGAAGTAATAGATATCTACAGTTCAATGTAGAAGTAATAGAGATCTACTGTTCGATGTAGAAGTACTAGATATCTACTGTTCCATGTAGAAGTAATAGAGATCTACTGTTCCATGTAGAAATAATAGATATCTACTGTTCCATGTAGAAGTAATAGAGATCTACTGTTCCATGTAGAAGTAATAGAGATCTACTGTTCCATGTAGAAGTAATAGAGATCTACTGTTCCATGTAGAAGTAATAGAGATCTACTGTTCTTTGGAGATTAGTCTCTGGATGTCTGCAGTCCCCCTCTTCTGTTAGCCCTCTTCCGTTAGCCCTCTTCTGTTAGCCCTCTTCTGTTAGCCCTCTTCCGTTAGCGCTCTTCCGTTAGCCCTCTTCCGTTAGCCCTCTTCCGTTAGCCCTCTTCCGTTAGCCCTCTTCCGTTAGCCCTCTTCCGTTAGCCCTCTTCCGTTAGCCCTCTTCCGTTAGCCCTCTTCCGTTAGCCCTCTTCCGTTAGCCCTCTTCCGTTAGCCCTCTTCCGTTAGCCCTCTTCCGTTAGCCCTCTTCTGTTAGCCCTCTTCCGTTAGCCCTCTTCCGTTAGCCCTCTTCCGTTAGCGCTCTTCTGTTAGCCCTCTTCTGTTGGCCCTCATCTGAACTAGATCAGTATGCTTTAGGACCTCTACTGCCAGTTTTCTACAACAGGAAAATAATCCTGCAGCGACAGGAAATGTGAACAATTATGTGGATTATAATTTATGGTCAGTTTTTGGAAAGGGGTTAATACATTTTTATTAAGGGAAAATCAAGACTGAAATTTCAAAGTGGAAATTACAAACTCAGAGGCCTTTTTAAATCTCAAATACACTACAAGTTTTAAATGTCTTGCATTGCAGGAAATCAACAGGATGATCAAATTAAGATCCGACCTCTGTATAGC